>NC_056735.1:986954353-987071853 GCF_019279795.1 Protopterus annectens | reverse complement strand
CATGACACTATGTGAAAAGCAACAGGCCACAGATAGGGTAATTATCTCCACATGCCACATTCAAACTCTTACTTTATTACATTCAACAGCCTAAGAACTCTTCCATTAACTGTATCACAGTACTGCCTTTACTTTGAATTACCATATCACAGAAGATGTAAGCACATTTGTGGAAAAGTAACTGGACCAGTGCAGATTAAATTGAAATCCTCAGCTTTTGCAGTACGAAGTTAAATAGAATTCACTGTCACTCAGCACTTGTGCTATGCCAGCCTCCATGCAAATGCTGAGCACACAAAATAAAATTTCCATAGGCCATTTTTGGTCATCTGTGTTGCGTGTGAATCTATTTTTTGAGCAGATTCAGTGTGTGCAAAACAGATGGATAAGACAGTGGTGAAAATTACATTGACAAGCAAGGGGTAGGACACAGGGGAAAAATTACAGGAATTTGCAGGAGGATTGTGTGAGAGTACCATAGCTATCCACTTCTTTACAACATAAATGTACAATTGTACACAGAATTTTATGACTTTGGAGAATTACCACACCAGTGATGGGTGACAACAACAGAATAATTTTGTATATGCAATTGGACTAAAGCAAGTGTGTCGAGATGATGCATTGGTGAAGTGGAAAGCTATGTAAGGGACATTTTTTTCTGAGACAGTTACCCATTTTGTTTATTTTTTTGGAGTGACAGGAATGTTAAGGAAGGTGCTTAGGAATGACAGGGTCAGTTAGGAAGGGCAGATTAGGAAGCATGCACAGATATATAGGACAAACAAGACAGGCAGAGATGGTGATGGAGACAAAGGTTGTGGGATAACATGACTGAGGATAGGCAGGGGATATTGGAGATGTTCTGACATCCAGCTTAGAACAGAGATAATCTAGTTTTCACCTTCCAAATTGTCATCACTGTCTTCTGCAGCAGCTGCCTGTGTCAGTGCCAGATGTGTAATCATCTTTGCAATCTGATACAGGGTCTTTTCAACCTTGCAATATGTGCACCAATGGTCCTTCTCAGTGGGTCTATATTAGAACATCGAAATTTCATTATTTCAAATGTTCTAACATCAAACCCCATTCAGTGAACGCTGAAAATAGCAAAACGACAGATAACCGAATTTTTTCTTAGGGAAAGAATTTGGTTGCCCGTTTCTGTCGTTTCGCTATTTTCAGCGCTGTGGTGGAAAGTTACAGGTCGGGTTCAGGTAAGTGTGTGATTGGGCATGGGTTAGGTGAGTTAGGGTTAGGGCGCGAGGGAGGTATGTGTGCGATTGTGTGGACGTGAGGGTTAGGGTGGGTTAGGTGAGTTAGGGGGCGGGTGAGGTGAGTGTGCGATATTGATGGACCTTAGAGTTAGGGTTTGGGTTAAGGTAAGTGGATAGTTAGTGCTGTTTGTACAGTTTAGTGTAGGGTTAGCTGCAAGATTTTGGGTGTATGTGTGTGGATTGCTGTTTGTTTGGTGTGCTTGTGTTGCATGTATGTGTTTTGGAACAGCACATTTTTTCCCCTAGGAAAAAATTTGCTGTTCTGAATGTTCGACAATGTTAGAACATTCGAAATAATGAAATTTCAATGTTCTAATATAGACCCCTTCTCAGTTCCTGTTGTGTGTCAAAAATCACCTCCTCCACTACTGCCACTCCCAGAAGGCACCAGCAGTGTGAGGAGAGCTACCAGATGCAAGTGGAACAGGTATGGCATGGATTGCACAGGCAACACTGAGAGACTGTGAACCCGAAGTGCTGGTAGTCTATGCTGTGAATTGTGGAGGTATGGCAGACTAGCTGTAGTGTCAGTCTCCCTTCTGTGCTGTTGGCCATTTATTTTTTCAGTGCAGGGTATATAAACAACAGCTTTTTAGTAAGTTATAACCACCCCCAAAAAAAATTAAAAAAAGAGACAAAGGGTGGGGGAAACAAAAAAAAGAGATTAGATACAAGGCATGTCACAATACTGTATTTTCTTCAATAAACTCTGTTTTGCAATACATAAACAATTATTTACAAATAATTTACTATTGCACAACTTTGCCACATCCACATATGATGGAAAGGTATTTATGTGTAATAAAATAAACAAATGTCACTGTTATGATGCAACAAACAGCAGGCTTTATTTCTCTGTGACATATAGGAAATATGCATTCAAATGTAATAGTTGTAATTCACAATTTGATTCTTCCTGACATATTAATATTTTATAAATACTTATCCAGTAATAAAAGGTTTCCGGGTATTGAACCCAGTCACAATTAAGTTGCTGTCCTCATTGCCTAATGTAAGCAGCAAGAGTTAAAGAGGAGAGCATGCATGCTTGATATCAAGGTTGAGCTATGCTTGCTCAAGATGCTAGTGTTGAAGGGAGTGAAGGGAAATTTCTGGTTTGAATTTGGACCCATGTCATATTTATCCATGCCTCTCTGAGATAAGTTAATCTCTCCTAGTGCACCTCCCAATTTGCAGCTATTTCCTCTGAAGCTGTAGAGTACTAAAAGAAAAGAAATATATAAAAGCATAATGAAAACCTGTGTTGGCTGGCTAGATCATAATGTATATCATAGACAGGTTATGGGTAAGCATACTTACACAACTGGGGAGGTTTCACAGTCTTAAATGCAGCCTCTTATCAGCTTAGGAGGTCCTGGGTGGCCTAATGGTTAAGGTGTTTGCCTTGCAAACACAAGGTACAGGGTTTGAGTCTCACAAGGGATAATTGGCTAGGCTTAAAATGGCTCACAAGGGCAGTTAGCGTTCTACTAATCTATGAACCTATGAACCTATGTTTGCACTTCTTAAGATCAATATAGTGGTGACAACATTGCTCTCCAGTGCATTGAATGCCAGTTGCACTGGAGACAGCCTTGGCCAAGCTATTCCAAATCTCAGGCTTATACAGAGACCCAGTATAATCCCCCTGCAGCAGCCTATGGCTGTAGTGCTTCACAAAGAGTGACACACAAATCCTGGATTCCTCAACAGCCCACCTTTGTGCTCTAAATTTAACATCATTCTCTCCCTTGCTAGCCATGTCTGCAAAAGTCAAGCTAACAAAATATATCATAACTGGTACCCAATTCAAGACACACTGCCTTGCCAACTGCATTTGCACAATTGAAAGTAGATGTAATCCTTGACAGATGCATTGGCACTTCTTACATTACATAGCAGTAAAGGTGTGAAACATGGCATTAAGCTTTGCACAGGTTCTAATATCCAACAATGGAACTCTCAATGACATGGCTTTTACTTCTTACAGTTTAGAAGGAGAAAGAGTATGAATTGTGCCATATTGTTATGGTGGGCCTTACACAATTTTAAAATATCATTGTACCAGCTGGAAATCTAACCCATGGGATAAAACATGCAAAACTGAAACTTAGCATATTAATTGACATTACCACAACAGAACAACTTTCCAAGACTGGAAATTATAATTATATTAATTTAGGAATGAATGGAGATGCACTTCAGAAAGGCCTGTATGTGTGAGATTTTAATTAGTCCTTGGAATGTGTTCCTATGTAAAAGTCATTATTTCTGTTTGTAAATATATTTCAGATGGACGCAGTTGAATGAGCTGATTAATACAGGTTGTGATATGTTGCACATGCACTTCACAAGACATAACTGTCCTAAACACATAGTTTGGACATATGATGAGTTATGATTTATTATAACAAAAGTATTGTACCTATCATGCATATTCAAGTGAATGTTATATTAAATGTCATCATTGTCAAGATTAGGAAACTGGACATAAATTAGCTTGAAGTTATATGTGAAACATTAATGATATATGCTAAACAGAAAAGTTTACTTATGCAAGCATCACTGATACATTGCTTGCAAGAAACATGTTTAACATCATCATGTTTCTTTAGTGTTACTGTCCTGATCAAAATGTTGTGAGAAATATGAGTCTTACACCCTTTGTAAAGGTATCTTTTGCTTGGTTCAAACCCTTAATCAGCTATGAAAACCACTTGATGAAGAAAAAAAAAGTTTGCAATACCACAGCCAAATAGCCAGCGACACTCATTTTGCGTCAAAATCTATAAATTCCATCACAATACGATGATATGAAGCACAATGAAAATTTCGCCAATGAAAACTTCTGGTACACAGATGAAAATCTGTTTAATTCCACAGCGTTTGTACAATATAAAACACAGCACAGTATAAACTTAATCAGCTATGGTTTATAAACTTAATACACCTACACCTAGTGCCACAAAGAGATGGGTACATGACAGGTGGATTTTCTCCACTCAGTACTGTCTAGAGTGATGAGGAAAGAACACCATTTCCAGGTGTGATTGTGTTACATACGGCAGCTTAAACTTAATTTTTCATATTTTCCTTTGGTAGTGAGCTATGTTTGTACACTGCCAAATAGAGTGCAAATGCAAATTAAAATGACAAAAAAAATTATATACTGTGAATAATTGCAATGTAATCTTTAAACAGGATTCAAACATTCTGCCGTGTGCCTTTCTTCTCTGAGTTCTCTACAGTTACACCTTGTTGCACAGAACTGGACATCTTTCAGGTTCATTCTCTACAGTAAGTACTATCTATGTTGCTGAGGGCCAAACAATGACACCAGGCATATTTGCTCTACCTAAGTCAAAACTACATTTTTCACTTTTTCCCTTAGTCAGTGGACTACTTTTGTACAATGCTGAACAATGAATAAAAGGAAACGGCATTAAAAAGAAATTCTAAATATGAGAGAAAAAATCTTGACAGGAAATTAAATGCAATCAGAAATGTACTGTGGAAAACATATTATCCTACTTGTTATTAATGACAAATAATGTAAAAGTGGACAGACAAAAGCTTGCATGTTGTTAGCAATAGTTGACAGAATGCCTTTATTAAACAACACAAAGGCATCACAAAATTTGATTACATATGTATTTAGACCACCTTCTCTAAAATTATCACTTAAGTGGATTTGAATCATGCACCAGCTGTTCCTTTTTCTCTAAGTTCACTGCACTTACACCTTGTGCCACAGAAAAATTGGCCTAGGATGTGTATTTTCCTTCAGTGAGTACTATCCAGAGTGTTGACATCTGTGCAATTCCAACAGGCAGGTTTCCGCTACATAAGGCAGACTAAACTAAATTTTGGACTTTTTTGATGTTTTTCCCTTAAGCCATGAAAGTTAATTTCACTCTGTCAAGTGGCACACAAATGCAGATTCCCAATAATTATTACAAATATTCAAATGACTTTTTGTGAATAACAGCTTGAAGACACATGAAATGAATGATAGTGTATATCTAGCAATGAGCACAGCTACTACTGCATTACAGTGATACATTCAGCCTTCTCACATTTCCTTGCTACATCACTACTATCATGTATGTGTCACAATATCAGGACTTTAGCTAATGCCATGGGACTGCGGTGGTGGTGCTGCGGTAACGTTGTCGCCGCACAGTAAGACGTTGTCCTGTTCAATTCTCAGCTAGAGCATCTTCTGTGTGTAGACATGCGTGAATGGGCGTACCTTCATTCAAGGTTGTGCATCAGGGCCGGCAACTCGGCATGTAAAAATCTACTGCCAATCATTAGCGGACCGGAGTTCGGCTGTGGCAACCCCTAACCGGGAAAACGCGAAAGACACAACAACAAGCTAATGCCATGGGAATGTAGAAATGCACATGAAGCAACAGAACTGCTTTCATTGTTCGCACAACACTCACAATTAATATTGACATCATTTCAAATTACTTATCTGTCTGTCACTTATAATCAATACTGACCTTACTTAGGTTTCCCCACATCAACACATTCATACATCAAAATGAGTGTCAAGATTTATTATGATCATCTTCAGTAAAATGATCTACAAACAAGTTTTAAACCCTTCATCACTTGTACTGTTTCTCTAAGCTCAGTACATATACACATTACGCTACATAGATAAGAATGTGACAAGTTGAATTTCTTCACTCACTGTGGCCCAGACTACTGAGGAAAAGTGCTACAATGCCAGTCTTCATTGTGCTATTAGTGTCCAAATAAAAAGTTGTCAGTTTTTATGTTGCACAGTAAAATGCCATTTACTGTTATTGAATGCTGCAAGTCAACTTAGCACAATGCCAAATGACATGAACATGATAAAAAAGAAAAATTAAATTGGTATTCAAATATTTTAAATGTTAATTTCACATGTTTAAACAACTCTATTATTTTGCAACAGGAACCCATATGGATTTGAACACTCAAACAAGGGTAGTAAGAACAATCATTTAGGAGTATTTCCCATAGTCACTACAGAAGAGACATATATTAGCAAGAAGAAAATGTGTTTAGATATACTGTTAATGTGCAATTAAAAGGGCAACAGAAACAAGTTATGAAAGTTGTCCCTTCTCATTTGACATAAGTGTCTGGATCATTGTGATATTTCCAACAGTCAGGATACCCATTAGTCGCACAATATTAAACAAAGACTGCAAACACTGCAGGTGTATTCCTATTTTTATTGTGGGTCATTTCCTTATCTCTACTTTCTTAAGAGCAATTTAATCTGTTTTATTGCATATGTTATCTGTATCAATGTTTAAAGTACTCCCTTGAACATGAACAACATTTCGTATTAAGGAGCAGTAACTGTGGTCATTAAAGGCAGCATTTGAATGCTAGTAATGTTGTTCTTATTATTTAGTCAGTGAATTTTAAAACTTTTTAAGTTTATTCTCTCTGTCACACCCTCTGTAGGTATATATCAAAAATGGGATACCTGATTGTTCCTGCAGTTAGAGTACTCATAGACATCTAAATCAACTTTTAACCAGATCCAACAACATGAAAAAGAAAAGGCACCTGGGGAACAGCAAACCAGTCCACACTTTATTGGTAAAAACAACTGAATTGTTAACCTAGGTTTCATCCACACTATCAGGACTTCATCAGAACAATACAATCTTCAAAAAAAATATTTAAATACCCATCCAGTTCAACAATTAATTCAACAATACACTATTTAAAGGGACATGACTGAATTATACCCATATATAGCAAAACACAATCTAAACATACTATTTATCATTACTAAATTAAAAAAAAAATTAAATTAATATGATCTCATTTAATTCATAGCTATACACATAAAATAAAAATAAAATAAAATACAGTTAAATATGTTAAACTGAACTAATTCAATATTAACTTAAACTACCTAACTACCCAGAATATTTTTTAGCTTTAATATAGGGGCAATACTGATACTGTTATTTATACCAGAGTAGTTCTGGGCATCCAACTTGAGTTTCCATTTTAATTTGCATATATCTAACTGGACATCTAACACCTTGCCCTGAATATCATTATTGATTTGTTGAATGACACAAAATTTAAAGCTATGCTCTAAATGTCCAGCAATATGCCTAGCAAGGGCATTGGTGGACTTAAGATGCCTAATGTCCAAAACATGTTCATTTACTCTTTCCCTAAAGTGCCTCAAGGTTTTTCTCACATAAAATGCAGGACATGCTTCACATTTAGCTAAATACACCACATTCTGAGTATAACAATTATAATGCCCCAATATAAGAATAAAATAATTATTCACTTTGATGTCCTTACCAGTTTCCATAATGTACTTACATGTAATGCATTTCCCAGATTGAAATTACCTGACACTCTCCCAACACATAATTGCTTCTGGTGGGACCACTTCTCCAAGAGCTCCTTAAAGGATTTAACTTCTGGAACACAAACCTGGGAGCACCACCCATCTTATTTTCAACATTCTTATCTAACTGTAGGATACCCCAGTTTTCCTTTACCATCCACCTGAACCAATCAGCATCCTGATTAAAAGGGGTGACAAATAATAAACCTTCAACTTTGCTTTTCAATTCAATTTCATCAACATTAACTACCAACTTATCTGGAACCTGCCCGATACCTCCCATCAAAATGGCTCTGTAAATGCCATTATTCCTTTTACGAATGATTTCTTCCATGACATCCAGACACAGGGCCTCTGGGTATCCCCTTCTTTTGAACACCATGGTCATAAATTTCAACCCTCTAAGGAACTCCTGATCATTACTGTCCATCCTGGCTGCAATCACCATTTGACCCTTAACAATGGATCTTTTCTGATTGTGAGAGTACCAGCTATTGTAGTCTAAATATGAATTGGAAAAAGTGGTTTTCCTATAAATACTAGATCTCAAACACTTCAACTCTCTATCTATTGCCAATTCAAAATCCAAATATGATATTGTTTCTGCACTGTACTGATAGGTGAATTTTAGGAACCCCACTGTGTTGTTGATGTAATCTAAAAATGCCTTGAGCTGTTCACAATTTCCTTCCCAAATGATAAAAATATCATCCAAGAAACGCATGTATTGCCTGATATACTTATTGTAGGCACTTTGAAATACAAACTCCTGCTCCCAGAAGGACATTATATAGATGGCATAAATGGGGGCACAAGCGGCCCCCATAGACACAGCAGTGACTTGTTTATAAAAATGTCCTTCAAAATGCAGAAAATTATCATACAACACTGCTTCCATCAGGGTAATAAACACATTCACTTGATCCTGATCGTACAGGCCAGTTTTAATCAATTTGCACACCAGCAAAGTTAATCCTACTTCATGGGGAATGACCGAAAAGAGGTTGCATAGATCAATTGTGACTAACATAGTATCTTCTGTGATAGTTATCATATTTAGCTTTTCTAAAAAATTCCAGGAATCTTTAGTTATGTATGCAAATGTACCTAGACCTCTCTGCATGTAATAGTTCAAATATTGACTAATGAAATATGTTTTACTTCATTTCCCATCCACAATGGGCCTGAATTTAACATCATCAAGGCCTTTGTGCAATTTGGGAATCCCAAATATCCCACTGACCACTGGATTAGAATTCCTCAAAAATTCACATTCTGTTTTGGTTATTTGCCCCTGAACTAGCATGTCGTCAATCATTAAGTCAAGTTTCAAATGCACCATATTTATTTCATTAACACTACTTTCCACATAATCTTCCATTATCATACCCATCATGGCATCTATATAATTATTTTTATCAATCACCACAGGACCATTGCCTTTATCAGGCCTCATTATTCGTACCCCTTTGTTGTCAGCCAGGTCACTTAATAAATTATATTCATTAGGAGATACATTAATATACCCACTTCTCTTTGACTTCCTGAAATGTTTCCTTACATCTAACTCACACGCTTTCTCAAATAATGCTATAACTTGGTTAGTTGGGGGGGGGGGTTAAATTTACTGGGCTTCACCAATACTTTTTATTCATAACTGGTCCCCATATCAGGAAACCACATCCTTATATTCATTTTATGAACAAATAGTTTCAGGTCGATTAACATTTCTGAAAGTATACCTTATCTACACGTTACAAATGTAAAACCTTTTGATAGTAAGTTCGCATGTCCAGTATCTAGTTTAATTTTAGAATAATTATAAACTTTGTAATCACCATGAGTGTTAGTAATAATTTCAGGATTTCTCAAAACATTCAAATTGAACATTTCTTGTACCTCTTCAAAAATGTGATATGACACCCCATGTTCATCATTAGACATAAACTCAGAAATTGACCGATCATCTATTCCATGGGAAAAAGAAGCACATTGATGATCCATTGTGCTGTTTACATATAAAGACTCTGTTCCATTAGTTACCTGAATATCCCCATTTTGATGTAGTTCTACATTTGACGAAACCATATCATTCCACAGGAAATCACTCCCCATCTCAGTCAAACTATTTGCTGAATGCACACTCAGCTCAAGTAAACTATCACTAAAACTTTTAAAGCTGTTTGACTTGTAATTCAAATCACTATTGTTGTTGCTTTCAATAACCAGTGAATTCATAATATTTGAATGCTCAAAATTAAAATGCAAACTGGATTCCAAGTTTTCACTAGTAAACCATTCATTAATTGAGTCAATGTTGCAGTCAAACTTGCCTTTTATAAAACATGAACAAGTTTCAATATCTGACAATATATCCACTGCCGCACATCCAGTCCCCCTCAAAAGCACGCTCTCAGCCATATTATGTTAATGGCTGAAATGTCTGTGTTTATTACCCTGATGAAAGTAGTGTTGTATAATAATTTTCTGTATTTCGAAGGACATTTTTATAAACAAATCACTGGTGTGGCTATGGGGGCCGCTTGTGCCCCCATTTATGCCAACTATATAATGTCCTTCTGGGAGCAGGAGTTTGTATTTCAAAGTGCCTACAATAAGTATATCAGGCAATACACACATTTCTTGGATGATATTTTTATCATTTGGGAAGGAAACTGTGAACAGCTCAAGGCATTTGTAGATTTCATCAACAGCACAGTGGGGTTCCTAAAATTTACCTATCAGTACAGTACAAAAACAGTATCATATTTGGATGTTAAATTGGCAATAGATAGAGAGTTGAAGTGTTTCGATCTAGCATTTATAACAAAACCACTTTTTCTAATTCATATTTGAACTACAATAGCTGGCACCTTCACCATCAGAAAAGATCCGTTGTTAAGGGTCAAATGGTGAGGGCAGTCAGGATGGTCAGTAATGATCAGGAGTTCCTTAGAGAGTTGGAATTTATGACCATGATGTTCAAAAGATTGTGGCATTCAGAAATGCTAATGATTTAACACAGTGATTGCAAACCATTTGGATTCACTGTGACAAAAATTCAGAAAATGCCTAACTTGACTCTGCTTGCTGTCACCTCCCCCAAAGAAAAAAAAATAAATAAATGAAATAAATAAAAAAATAAATAAAACCAAATGGCTCTCAATGCATCAAGGATAAATCTCAACAAAATCAGAGACAAATCTAGAAATAAGAGACATGGGCAGTTTTAAACTGCTAGTACTATTAATTTGAGATACTGACAGAAAAAAAACATGAATTTACATACATTTCATTTTCTGAAGTAAAATTAGTCTATAAATCTAATTATTGTCATTACTAAGTGTAAAAAGCTGCCAGTTTTTGGAGGGATTAAGACAGACAGTTGAGAGGAATGTAAACAGCACACTACTAGAAAAGCAGACTACTTGTCCTTTGCAGAAGTGTAACCATGAAGAGAAAACAAAGTCAGCACTGCCCTTTGCAGACTCTATCGAGAAAGTATGCTGAAATAGTCTTTGAGGTTAATAACTTCCTTACCTATGTAGCAGTGTTGTTGAACTGGTTCCTGGTACAAAATGATTCAATGCACTTCACACAAGCAACAAATGCAAAAATGGTTTCTTTGCTAACTCAGGTATTGGTGAATGCTGGTGTGTCACCCAAACTGTTGTGGTGTGTCACCTTTGACAAGGATGTTATAGGTTTGTCATCACAGATTTAACACCTCATTTGCATACTCACAGTGCACACAGGGTGAATCTGTACTATATAAAGGTAATCATGCAGCTAATGCCCTTGACTCAGACTAGGTAGACTGTTTGGATCCAGAGATGCCCTTGTATCATACCAGAACAACTGTTTGGACCAAGAGAGCTTGATGGCTATAAATAAATACAGCTTTTGGAGAATTATCTACTTTATACACTGCTATATTGTTAAGGTGTGTAGCTATTTCTTACATAATGCTTTTATTTTAACATTAAAAGATGAGCTACACTGACGGCTAAAGAAATTTTTTTATCTGAATTGTTTTTTCTTTATCCTTTTCTTTTGTTATAGTTATGTCTGCATTACAAAAAGTATGCTACAGATTGCTACATGAGCATTTCTTTAGTATATATTTAATTGATGATTGCACAGCTATTGCAGATGAGTGTATCATAACTTTATAGGAAGGTCTGGCATTTTTTACCTGTGTTAGCAGGAAAAAATGTGTTACCTTTTGGAATTTCTGTCTTACTGCCCTCCACAACAGTAAAGATAGCACTTACAATAGTTTTGTCTTACATTTCTAATGCTACATGTTGAATTGTTATTGTTAATGCTGCTATGTATTACACAGTTAAGCCTATGTTATCTGCATTACATAACTGTTATAGATTGTTGTCGATATTTAATTTAGAAATATTTTGGGGGGCTGTCCTTACTTGAGTGTAGTTGTAGGGAGTATTAACTTTTAAATTGTTGTGTGCATGATGACTGCATGCACTCAGAAATAATTAAGTTCATAGTCATCCTGTCTGTTAATTATATGTGTGATTATGTGTGTCTGTTTTCTGTTTCATCTCATATAAGGATAAAGCACTCAAGAAGGAATCTGTATCCTGCAAGCCACCATACACTGATGTAGAAAATTAGGTCATTATCCAGTGATTATGCGACCTTTTCTGTTAGGTTGAGATAGATGTGACCAATCTGCCTGAGACAGGATATGGCAGCAGGTGGTCAATGACATTAATGTTGCAGGGCATAGGAGAAGTTACTCCCAGATATGATACTAGACAAGTGATTTCATAAGCTCTGCCTGCTATAGGGCAGCTGTAATTTCCCACTAACAGGTGGCTATGGGGGGGGGGTGGTCCTGCAACCAAGTCACCACTAACTGAAACAGAGGAGTTCCTGTCCACTGTCAGAGATCCAGATAGCTCAGCAGAAGGTTCCTAGAAAATCTTTGATGTAGGTGCATATTTGGACAACAGACCCAGAGTGTTACATGCAGACCTTCCAGGTATGCAAAATGTAAGTGGCATTGTTATACCTTTATGTGTGTATATCTTAGATGTCTTAATATATAGAATCAGTGATAACAGTGCATCAGATGACACAGTCATGTTAAACTACAGGAGAGTGTTTTGGGAGGTGGGATACAACTGTTTGCTACATTTTTGTATGAGAACATTTCTTAATCTGCACTTGTGACTGGGATTGTTCTCTTTTTCTTATTTCACTTATATTGTGATACTTATCTGCCTTTTTTTTTTTACTTTCCATTCCTCACAGACAGGCAAATCTGGATTGCAGGCTGCCAGCAATAAGGAAAATGTGATCACTTTTATTATCTATTTTTCTGTTTGTTGTGTTTATTGCTTGTTATCATAGATGATCCTGAGAATGGCACTGTGAAACTCCCGTCTCCTGATTTCAGAGATGATAGCATCTGATAATGATGGTGGCAATGAAGAGGCACAGTCTGGGGGTGCAGAGGGTCAGGTCCATGTCATATCACCAAAGGATGACATAAATGGCATTTCTTTGTTAATGCCATTCATCAAACTCCCACACCCCTGCTAATTATATATACCAACTCCAAGATCGCACTTCAGTGGGGAAAGGGCAAATTTCTTGATCCCTAACATAAGGAGATATGTCAGAACAGCTCCATGAACTGCATGTTGATCAAAGTGCTGTTTGATAATGTCATCCTTCGATGATAAGACATAGACCCGAGAAGGTCAGTATGGCACTGAGGTTGTGGCTCCTACATCCCTTGCCCATATTTTGGACATAGTCAGTATGCATATGCGTACTCATGACATGGAGACCTCTGAAATAGAACAGGTTGAGAGTGACACCATTGATCAGGGTAGTGTGGCTACTCTGGTTACACACATAGCTCTCAACCTCTTGGAGCAAGGAATCTGGACAAAACCATAAAAATGGGGTAACAAATGCCCAAAAATAGGGACAATTTTTAAATATTGCTCTTACAAACTTAGAAAGTTGATAGAATAGCAGGTTTTGCACTAGCATGAATTTTATGAAGGCTGTGACATTTGAATCTCAAATGTCTGCCATTATTTTCTGATGTCAGTCCTCAAAGATTTGGCAATGATTTGCCAGAAAACCACAATTGTATGAGTAACAGGCCAAAATTATTAGGCAAAAATCAGGACATTCTGCATAAATGTGTATATTTGAGAGGTTGCACAGCTGGTTGCTTTTCCCTGTAGCTATCGTGAGGGCATGGTGCCATACAGGAGGCTTAGTAGGGGTGCTCAGAGGAGGCCTGCTTTTCACCCTCCTTCTAATACTGGTGTGTCATTAGGTGTCACAAGAAGTATGTGTAGGGCCATAGTGGAGGCTGAGACATGTTCCACCAGGGCCTCAGAAGAGATAGTGTGACTACTGAGTGTCATGCATTCTGACATGAATGACTCCCTGAACTGTAGAGGCAACTCATTGGACAGGATAAATAACACACCATATAGTGCAGTGTCTGTGATGGAATGTGTGTTGGTTGAGAATGGGCATCCACATGGCTGAGGAGCCACTACATCTTCTGTGGTTAGAAGACATGACCAAGAAAGATCCCACCCTTGTAATGACACTATATCTACTGCTCAATCAGTGATTGCAGTATCCTCATCCCAGATGTGGTAGGCCACAGGGTCATGGTCCTAGACATAGTTGTGAGGAGAGCTCGTCTAGCAGACATTGCTTACATTCAGCATCCCAACTTCTAGCCATGGCTATGGAAATAGCAGTGCAACTCCTTGCAGATGGAGTTCTCAAGGTTGGGGGCATATACACTGAACTGACTAATCTATCATACTCAGCTCATACCTGTCTGCGATGACAGGACATAGTGCTAGCAAAGTGCTTGATTGTGTTCATGTAGTCACACACACTGAAAAAAAATTCACTTGCCCCAGCACCTCACGCACATGCAAGCTATCTAAACAGTACTGTTGAGAGGTATTACTCTATTATTAAAGGTAATAAACACTGTATACTCTGATAGATACATATATTTCTCACTTGCACACACTCACTTCTTTGGTGTCAGCCTTGCCCTCCTAACATGTCCCCCACCCTGTGCAAATGGTGATGACTATACCCCACCTTTTTCACATGTCTTTGTGACCTAGGATTGCATATATGTCTGATGCACACAGTGGATGGTGAATGCTTGCTTATTCATACGCCTACACTTATCAATATTAATTGCTGAAGAAAAGTTATTTATTTACTGTTTCTACTTATTTGTGAATGGTTACTTTTCCAATTGTTGAACTGCATTGTGTTTCATTTAGTATTGTCATTACAGCAATGAAAGCATCAGGTACTTCAGTCTTGCTAGTTGATAAAACATTGGTGGACAAATGCTCTGCTAAGGAGCACATACATATTTCCATATGAGAGTAATGAGTTATATAACTTTCTTTTTCTTTACAGATTCCATACTTCCTTTATCATTACTGCAGGTATGAATTGTGTCCTTGGGTGTTGTCCTTGTCTGATGGTATCAGAATACAGCCATTACAAGATTAAGTAAGGGTTGTGGAGTCTGACAGGCTATTTGTATGTGGATGGGATCTTAGCCTTTGACTTAGGTAGTGATTGTGTGTGCTGTCCTTTGCCTCATAGCCAGAGCCAGTGCATACTGTCCACACCACCATCTGCCAGCACCATCAGTAGCTGGTGACTATCCTTCATACTCCTCATCTGTATCTGCTACTGCTGTTACTGCTGTCTCTACCTGTGGTTTTTAAAACTGTGGTCCTTCCCCTTGCTGTCATTGTTGAAGCTGTTTCCAGAGAATGGTATTACGTAGCATGGCACAGACACTAAGTATTTTGGTAGAGGTGCCTGGGTCATACTGCACTGCACCTCCTAATTTGTCTAGACACCAGAACATTGATTTAAGCAAACCAAGCCCATTATGATATTCCTAGTTTGAGCATGGGTCTCATTCTATACTTCTCAGTGGAAATGTGTGGCTTTCTCACAGGTGTCAAGAGTAAGGGCTCAAGTGCATAACCTGCATCCTCCATGGGATGCCCTCGAGTAGTGTCATCCTAGAAATCCTGATATACAGCTCACAAGTGCTCCATATGTGTGAGATGTGGGAACTGCCTGTGTTACCTGCACAGTCAATGTAGATGATCCCTTGCATTAAAGACAAACTGTCAGTTTATAGAGTGAAAACCTTTTCTATTGATATATCTCCTTCCCTGTTCACTAGATGGGGCTATTATTTCTCTATGTGTGCACTCTATGTCCCCCAACACTTTAGGGAAGTGTGCTACTCCATAGAACTCCTGCATAGTTCTTGTTCTCTCCTGTTGGGTACACATGATCCCTTGCATGCAATAGTATTGCATTCAAAAATAGATGTAATATTTTAGAGTCTGATGCCTGTAAAATCCCTTATATATCCCTTGTGGGTGTCTAGAAAGTATCAGTAGCTAGTATATGTAATGCTACGCATAACATTGTTTTCACTGGGATAGATTCTCCATGACTTCAATGAGGCCTGAGGTGGGGGTGGCAGAAGTTGCATATTTTTTCAAGTGTTTCCCTGTCCACATTGTATCTCTCACCAATTTCTGTCATGCAGTCCATGATAAGTCAAACAGGATCCAAACACCCTGCTTATTCTTCTTGCCTGAGGTAGGCAGCAGCAGCAGCAATACCCTGATTTAACAACTGTTGAACATTCATCATAATAATAGCAGCAGCAACCCCTAACATGTTTTTCTAAGTGTAATCTTGCTGTATTCCAATGATTTTGGGTGTGCAGGGTACAAACTAGCAATGAGTGTACACAAGAAGAGCTCTGCCATGTTCAATTGGTTAAGTAGCATTTATTTTGGCTTTTTATGCTTTCATTAGCATATTCTACAATTTTCCTTTGTTTGATGGCAGTATATACATGAACACCAAATAAAGCTCTATTGTGCTGCGCAGCCAACATGATAGCTGCACTTTGTGAAGCTGTTAAATGAATCCAGCCCTTTGTTTATACTTAAATATAATACTCTCATAGCTGTGGGGCTGAATTTAGAATGAGACTAGAAAGTTTTTTTTTTTTGTTTAAATAATTGATTAATGTATTTAAATCTTTTCTTTTTCTATTGGTTGGGGAATTATCATTTAATTAATATCAGTTTTAGGGTTTCTGCTTAATAGTTTTCTTTTTCTGCATTTGGATTTTATCCTCTCTGGAAGGCTGACCACCAAGGTACAAGGGGAATAAACTATGGTCTTTGTCTTTGTTTTTCTTCATTTTTTTCTTTCTAAATTAGTTAACTTCATATGGAAAAGAAAGTAAATCCCTTACCTACTTTCTTTCGGCCACAGAAAAGAAACCCAACACTAATAGTTAGACAACTGCACAGTTATCAAATGTGTTGCTGTGAAAAATATCTGCACTGCCATTATTGAAGTGAGCCACAAAGAAATTCATATCATGCATGTACAAAAATACGCTTTTCACATAGTTCAGTATAAATAGTAAGAGAAATTAAGCTATCAAGCATTCATTTCGATAAACTGTTTCTAAGTGAAAGATGAATTGTTAATTTCTGTTATAAATAACCAGACTAAAATATTTATCTATAAACACTTTTATTGCATTTGCTACACTCTAACACACTTACCCTGCAGAGGTATAAGTACAAACAGAAGTGACACTCCAGCATTTTTTCCTAACCTTTTTTTACTCAATCCATTCTCTTAACACTCTTCATTAACAGTCATTCTAAGGTATCTATGTATATATGTGCTCACACACACACACACACACACACACACACACACACACACACACACACACACACACACACACACACACTCACACACACACACATACACACACACACACACACACACACACACACACACTGCCATTTCATACTGAATGTTTTCTGGATTAGTACCATTGCCAATACACAGCCGAGCATATGATCTAAGGACTGTCTTAACTTACGTGAATGTGAGTTACTCAGGACTCCTTTGCCTTCGAATGTTCTTATGCTCAGAAATGTGAAGCTTCTAAATTATGAAGTCTGAAAAAACTGGTATCTTCTCCTGAGTTTCAAAATGTACTTCTTAGGCTTCTGTTCATAATGTTGAAAACATTTGCTTTGTACTTGTACATTTTAAAAGTATTTTAGCAAATTAGTGAAATAACAAAAGTTAGGTCAGCTTACTTGTCTTCAGAAGTTTTTAAGTAAATTAATTTGAGTGTGAATTTAAGGAAGGGTACTGACAATTTTTACAGAGAAGTACTCTGAACTCATTTGTGTAATTAAAGGACCAGTGCAGCAAACATTATTCATTATTATATGCACATGAATAATATTGACAAGGCAGATTTTATCCAAAGAGCAATGCAGTGTATGTTCCCTTTGCTTATATTATATGCATACACATGTGGGAATTCCAAAAATCTTCGCACTATCATATACAAAATTTTTTGGAGTGATTAAAGGAGTAATGTAACAAGTGGTGCTCATTTATAATATGTGCATGAACTGTAACATTGACAATCCAGTGCATTCATTTAGTGTATGATGGCTTTGCTTACATTATGTTTATAATGGTTAAACACACATGCACATATCCACACACACACATACACACACACAAACACACACACACACACACACACACACACACACACACACACACACACACACACACACACACACACACACACACACACACACACACACACACATCTTAGAGAAAACATAACACTATCTGAATATCATAGTAAGTCACTTTTCTACACAGCCACATAGATATGCAACTACTTTTATGGGATTATTGAGAATACTATCATGGACAGTTGTGGATGGCATAGAATGCATTTTCCTTAATTGGTAATGACCTTAGAGCCATCCTGCACCACTCGGTATCTATGAGGTTGCCCTTGCATGCTCGAATAAGGCATGTTTCTGAATTCCAGAATTTATGCCATAAATTCTGTTAGATTGATTTAATCCCAAAAATGACATCTGGATCTGTTTATTTCCTTGCTGTGATGTAAAAATACTGACTTATAAGGCAGACAACCTTTGACCTGCAGACCATGTACAACCCCCACATAGGCCATTTACTCTCTGTTCTTGGGTCATGGGTGGCTAGCAGTGGAAGAACGGCTTAACAATTATAACAATTTCTTATGTGTTTTAAAAGATTTTATTTCACACTTTATTTTTTGTTACTTCTTCAAGAGACTGTTGTTCTGTTTTTGATACAGAAAGTTGACTACTGTTAAATAAAGTGTAGGTTTACCTGATTAGGCAATTTACAAACAGAAACATTTATAGAAATGGATATCCGGAGTAGGAAGTCAGTCTCAGAGCTGCATAGCTTGTTTTTTTTTTTTGTTTTTTTGTTTTTTGAAAATGGCTTGTGTGTGCATATCTGTGCATGCATATATGAATCTACAATTGTGTGTGTGTGTGTGTGTGTGTGTGTGTGTGTGTGTGTGTGTGTGTGTGTGTGTTCTTAACTTCTTGTGCTAAGCTCCTGCTCACCTGTTAAAGTTTCTTAAGCAGGTTTTATTCTGGAGTAATGGAAGAAGCAAGAAATGCAAAATGTTTAATGCAACATCAAATTTTACTTCAGAATCTGTCATATGCATAATACAAGACATCCCAGTGACCTCTCCTGATAGGCGCAACATGTTTTCATAGATTTAGCTGTTAATCTTACCTTTGAGTTAATCCACTTTAAAGTGAATGATCTGTTTCCATGGAAACTTAATGAATGTAGGGAATTTTATTCACATTGCACACATAAGAAAAATAACTTTCTGATGAATTAAGCCCAAAGCCAGACACGTCAAAAAGGACTGGTAAAACACTTGAATGCAATTAAAAAATGGAAAAAAGACACTTTCATTTAATAAAGAAAAAGCAGGTTGGAACAAGAACCTTTAATGCTCTATCAGATTCTTTTATTAGACCTTAACATGACTTTTCCTAGAGGCATGCCATCTAATGTCATACTAGTGCAACTGAATTTCCTGTTTCCTTAAGACACACCCTGTACTTGTATTACTGGCATATACTTTACTGGAAAACTGAAGGCCTGTAAACACAGTATATATGTAATTGTAAACAATTTTGCTGTAAAGGGAAGAACTGCATGCCTCCACTTAATTTCTTACAGCCAAGCCTCTCTCTCTTTCTTTCTCTCTCCATACTATTTTTATATTTAGATCATTTAATGGCAGGCTTCACCATATGCTAACCACTCTTCCAGTAAAATATATGCTAACATAAATCTCACATCCATGCTTGAGCTTTTTTCTCCTTGAAGTTCTCTTTTATGCCATCTTTTTCATCATAAATAGATATGCTGTTGGCACCCTTTCCCCATTTCCTTACAATTCATCCAGAATTTTTGTGATTTTTTTCCCCTCTGGATGCCTAGTCTGCTAACCTGTTTCTTAAGTTGTTTCTGAAGCTGCTTATACATATATAACCACAATGAGACTGTATCATTGCTAACAGATTGTCCGACATCCACACATATATCAGGCATGAAAAGAAAAAAATTGTGGATGCGGCCCACTCTGCAGACTGTCTATGCTGAATGCTCCCCCACCTGAACCCCTAAAACCTAGCTCTTAAGTTGCAGTATGTCAGGTATTTAAAGTCTTGATTAACATTGCAGCAACATCTTTCAAAATGTTGTCAGTTATATGACAGCCACTGTTTTTTTAAATCAGTTGGAATTGTCAGGCTGCATGTCAATGAGTTAGGTGCCAATGGGTGCTTTATTACTACTGCTTACATAGGTTTATAGGTTTTTACTAGACTAATGAGCACAAGGGTCTTTTTAAGCCTGACCATGCATCCCAAATCTCTGACAAGTTCTTGCACCCTTGATAAGTGCAAGAAGGGGTTAGAAGATGAAACATTAACAAGCAGGGGCCTGGGAAATTAACCATTTACAGGCTACCTGTGTCCATTATTAGAGACATAGGTGCTAAACCAGGGATGAATTTCCTGTTCTCCATCCAATTGTCCAAGTTACACTTGAATTGGATTGGGGGGAACTCTGCTTCACATGGATGGGAAGCTAGTTCCAGAGAAGGGGTAGTCTCTGGGATACATACCTGTCTCTCCAGCAGATCCTATTTATATCACAGGCAAGGTTTAAGGCTTTAAAACAGGTAATTCTGGTGCTGTTTGCTTTGCAGATATGCAGGAAGTCCATCAAGGTGGGGTCTGACAATGCCCTGTATGCCAGCCATAGAGCTCCCCTCAACAGAGACAGAATACAGGGATAGAGTCTTGAGGAAGTCTGCACTGGGCATGTTACTTATGCCCTATAGTCCTTTAGTGAGGAACCTATGTGTACATTCTAATTGTGGGATATGCCTGATTAGGTACATACCAAAGTGGGCACTGTACTCAATGACATGTCCGATGAATGCCAAATACAGTGGAACAATGACTATCTTGGAACTAGATGCTATACCTTTGTTTATAAGTTACACAACATAGAATGATTTCCTTACTACTGTAGACATGTGATGGTCAAGGGTTGGATTACTGTCTATGAGTGTCTCGAAGTCCCTGACTACTAGGTCATCTCTTAGGGGTGTGTCATCAATATGATAGTTAGCAGGGGTGGATGACTTCCAAAAGTATACTATTATACATTTCTTGGCATTTAGTTTTAATCCATGGCTCTGACACCAGTTATTTGTCTGTGTTAGCCCTTTCTGGAGAACATCTGTTCAGTGAAGGATTTAATGACAGGTCCTAATTTAAAATCTCCTGCAAATTTAGTCAGCAGGAGGCCATTGACAGTGGTGTTGACTCCAGAGAAGTAAATGCAAAAAAAGAGTGGTCCCAAGACCAATCCTTGAGGGACTGCACTTGTGAATGGCCTCTTTGTAGAGGTAGATACCCCAATTCTAACTTCCTAGGTTCTGTCTGTGAGCCAGCTTACTATCCACCAGGTGACATAAGGGTCTGTACCTAACCTCTTGAGATGTTAATAATGCCCGAATGGGGTATTGTGTCAAATGCCTTGACCAGGTGAGAGTCAGCAGTGTGAACCATTTTGCCCTCGTCCATTGCTTTGATGACCTTCTCAAAGAACTTCACCAGGTTGAGTAGGCATGACCTGCCCTTGCCTAAAACAAATTGGGTTGGGCTCTGTTTCTGGAGGTTCCTGTGTCATTACTAATCATTTCCTTGATAATTCTTTACATGGCTTTGTATATTATACTAGTGAGACTTATGGGTCTGTAGGTTACATGGTCTGTAGATGATCCACCTTTGTGCAGAGGGATGACTGTTGTTTTTTTCCATTTATGAAGCATGAAACCTATTTGCAGGCAAAAGTTAAATAGCAATTCCATAGGTCCTGATAGGTCATGTCTCATGCTATTTAGAAGGTATTTAGGAATATTGTCTTGGCCCATTGATGAAGTGTTCTATTCCTCAAAGATAGCATTAAGGATCTCTTCCCTAGTGAAAGCAGGGGGGAGTTATATTTGATGATATTTCCTGAGATAAGGATAAGACTGAGGAGGGCTAAAGTTGGAGCTGAATTTGTCGTCCAGTAGGTTTGCTATATGTTCTTTCTCAGTATAGGTGGCTCCAATAACGATGAGGTTTGCACACAACTGTATATTGCCTTTGAGGTTGCGGACATAGCTAAAGAATGCCTTGTGATTTTCCACGGCTTTGGAGGCCATATTTACCTCAAATTTGGCTTTGGTAGACTTTATTTGTCCTCCTGAGTTGTTTGTTTAGTTTGGTAAGAGTGCTTTTATCCTGCAGGGTTCTGCACCTCCTAATTTTGCCATGATTTTCTTCTTTCTGTTATACAGCCTATAGATGTTGTGATTCCACCAGGGTGGGTTGTTTTTTGAGTTAGTTCTGTACTTCTTCCTAGTAGATACACTGTCTCTATGCAGCTATTAACATGCTTGTATCGTTTTTTTTGAGCAGTTCCATGTAGGCAGAGATGTTTTCAGGGTTTGCAGGGGCATCACATTTTGCCAGGTTATCACTTAATAGTAATATGTTAGCCTTAGAGTATTTCCTGAATATTTCAGGGTTAGCTGGGGTTCCAAGTTTTATTTTTACTTCAAAAGAGACTATTCTGTGGTTGGATTTTATGAGAAAAGACATTATACTTGGGAGTGTGCAGCACTCACCCATTATAGTGAGGACCAAATCCAGTATGGTTGCACCCCGGTTGGTGTATTGACATTCTGGTACAGAAAGTTTGTGTTAACAAAATCCAGAAATATCTATGTCAGTATGTTTGATGTCATCTATGATTCCAGTTAATAGTGTGGTAATTAAAGTCTCCCATAAATATGGTATTGGATTGGATGGCGAGTGTTTCTAATAACTTTAAATGTATGGTATGGATTCTCTGGGTCATAGTGGGAGACTTATAGCTTGCAAAGAACTGGCATGGGATTTTAACTAAGGTAATTTGAACATGGAGAATCTCAGGTGTATTATCCTGTTTGACTAGCCTTGAGGTGTGTTTATTTTTAAAGTAAGTCGCGACACGTCTACCTTTAGTCCCTGTCTGTATAGTAGCTGGTCTAAATGTGTAGAAGGCATTATAACCTTGCACTGTTGGCATGTTTCCATGGCTTTAAACCCTGTCTCAGTGACCACACACATATCAGCATTCTTTAGAGTTCAGACAGCTTCTAGGGAGTGGAGCAGTAACATCTTTTTTCTTGATTTTGATTTGCTATGTCATATTTACTTTCAGTTTGTCATTGTGTAAAAAAAGGCACTATGGGGAAGGCAATGTTTTCATCAATATTTGAAAGCCTAGAGAGTTGAGATGCAAACCATTCCTGGCAAAGCAGCATGGTCTGTTGACCATCTCCTTCCATGCTAACAAATATTGTGCCCCCTTTGCATGACACCAGAAACTAAACCAGTTTTTAAAGTCAGCCATGTTTTGTTCGTATTGTGACATCATCCTTGAAGAAGGTAAAATGCTGCTCAGTGCTAGGTTTATACCAGCCTGGTATGCATATTCTGAGAGCTCTATGTCTGTCTTCATATAGTCTAAGGAGGTACATTTCAGGTCACTTACACTCACATGGACTATTACTGTGTCATACTGTTACTTGTGGTGGAATGAACTGAGTGCAAGTGTAATGTGTCAGATCTTAGCCCCTGATAAGCAACTGAATGTGTCTTTCAATTTCGCAGCCTGATGAGAGGGACATCAGTGTATCTTCACAAACAGGGACCCAAGGAAAATCAATAAAATCCACAGAAACCAAACTCGGATGCAAGGTAAGGAAGCCAAAACACACTCTGTTAAGCTGTAATAGCACACTTTATTAACCAGCACACCACACGAAAACAATGCAAAATCAGAGTTTACCTAGGTTTCATCCACCATATAGGACTTCTTCAGAACAACTGATTGTTAAAAACCCACCCTTTTATATCTTAATAAATTAGTATTTTCCCACACCAGTGATTAATTCATTACCTAATAACTTTAAAAATATAATAATTGTTTAAAACATAAATAATTCATAAAATACATGAATTTATTAGCATAATTCATGTTCAGTTATTCCTTAAGCTAAAAAATGTTTCAATTTTAAAACTGGGTCAATGCTGATATATTCATTAACACCGGGAAAACCAGCAGTGTCGAACTTTAATTGCCTTTCCAATTCGGCTACCTCTAGATGGGCATCTATAATTCTACCCTGTCCATCCTTAATTAATTGTTGTATTACCTAGCCAGATATGCAACATTAGAGGAACTACACTTGAAATGCCCTTTAATACCAATATATTCACATCAGTGTATCTCACAATGAAGTCTCCAATTACCACAATGTTGAATTCTATGGTGACTTGCTTTATAGGTGTATAAGTAGAGGCTCCATGAGATGTGGCTGCATGTGTTGATGTGGATGCTGTTTTGAAAGAGTGCATTCAGGGCTGCTGAGGGTATTTGTTATATGTAATTTGTCTAGGAGGTCTTTGGGGTTTAAGAAGATTACATTTCAGTGCATAAAAGCATATGTGAGTCAATGTGTTGGCTTTGAGTTATGTGTGATGGGTGCAGAGTGTTTACTACTGACAACCTTATTGAAATTAGTAATGCTTGTATGTGAATGCTTTGCCTGCAGTGACATTGTTTAAATATATCTCTCACATACCATATCAGTTTGTTTGAGAATCAACTGATTGTCAGTAAACATGAGGCAATTTCTACACTGCCTCAGCATGCATATATTCACCAAGCTGGTAATGGAGATAGTGAGAAAGTTCATATCCATGGCAACAGGCCCATTTTACATAAATGCCCTTGTTTGTACTCTGTGTTTTCTAAGCTGAGGTTGCTGGCAATGCAGTTCTAATACAATCTGAGATCTAAACACTGTTCACATTAGATAAAGAACAGTTTGCCAAAAACTTACTGACCAAAAAGCTGGACAACTTTTTTCTACTCTTCATTTATTTATTGTATGAGTAAGGGAGGGGCATGTAGAATGTAGTCTTCTTACTGTCAAATGAATAAAAAAAAACAGAAGAAAATGGTTTACTTTTTTATATTATTTTTATTTGGTTTTAAAACAATAAATAAACACATTAGTTATAAAACAAATAACTATTTAAATTGGTCCACAGCTGATCAATACATCAAAGTTTTACATATCAACAATTAATATTTTTCAGACGAGTCTTTAAGTTTAAGCTAAGATTTATATGAATGCGTGATATTAGAAATTCTCATATTTTAGTATGCCATTCACTACTGCAAACAACTTTTGCCATATTAATAAAGGAGGCAACTTTACTTTGCTAATTTTTACTAATTACATTTCTGGCTATAACAAGAATAGACCAAAGAAGAAGGACTTGGGTTTTTGGAATTACCTCAGGAATCTGAGCATAAATTAAAAGTAAAGCTTTAGAAATATTATATCTATCTGACCATGTTCTAGAATGAAGTTATTAATTTCTTTCCAAAAAGGGAGGTGACTTCACATTCATATACCATATGTGCCCAATCAGCTATTATTTCAGAATCCCATCTCCAGTATTTAATTCTATTTGATTTATACATAATTGTAATTTTGTAAGGAGTGACAAAAGCTCTGTTTAAGAATTTCCAAATGTAAATTTTCCAGTATAATGAAGATAAATGTAATCATGGACAGCCTTGTGTTGTGTCTTTTTGTAATTTAAAGGAATTAGAAAGAAAAGAACATATTGAACATAAGCAAAAGAGTTATTGTGTAACTTAGAAAGAAATGCAATTAGCTGAGGTGAGAAAGTATAAACTTTCAGTGTTTTAAACAGGTACGACCAATTAACTGAGTCAAAAGATTATCTAAATTAAGACTAATGATAAAAAGTTACGTTTTATTTTTATTTGCAGAATCTATTAATGCCTGTATTCTTATTATATTATCCTGCTCTTTTCTAATTAAAATAAAGCCTGTTTGACCATTGTTAATTAGTTTAGGTATAAACAGATTAATTCTGTTAGCGAAAATGGACATGAACATCTTATAGTCCACATTTAAAACTGAAATGGGTCTGCACGATGAGCACGTTGTAGCATCCTTATCTTGTTATAAAAAGGTAATATCAGAGAATATTTCCATGATGGGGGGATATCAGCAGCTGTTTTTATTTCTCTACAGACCTTATCTAATATTTTAACTGCATCATCCTGTAGTACATGTAAGCCTGGCATCTTATTATTTTTTTAAGTTTTTTATTTGATCTTTTATTTCTGTTAAAGTGAATGGTCTATTAATTTTTTATTTATTTATTTTATTCTTTATATTTTCCTTTTAAACGTTTCAACTATATCATCTTTAACTAGGTTATTTGTGTTATTATATATTTTCATAAAGTATTTTAATGCTCTCTAGAATAATTTAACATCTGTTCTTCTTTCATTTTTATTATTTATATGTGTTAGAATTTCTTTGATATGATTTAGTTTATTCATTTTCTTTGATCTAAGAGTAAGTTTGTGCAAGCTTAAAGGGGTTACTGAATATACCCAAAGTTTATTTTTTCCAGGTTTATTGAAACTTTATGCTTTAGAATTTCAGCATATTTTGTATTTAAGTTTTTAATTTCAGACTGACTGATAATGTCATTTGGTTTTAGATTTAACTTTAGTTGAATTTATTTTGGACTGTAGTGTATCCAATTCTTTGTCTCATTGTTTTGTTTTACTAATATACCAGCTTGCAACTCTTTCATTTAAGTAAGCCTTTAGTAAATGTCAGATACTTCACCATTCATGTTTATTTCTAGGAAACTTTTGATCTATTTAACATACCAAACATTGAATCCTTTTATTTTAATAACTGGTAATCTTCTATGAAGTATTAAATTGTTAGTTTTTAAAATAATATTAAATATTATAGCATTATGGTCCGATAATGGACATGAAACTATTGAAACTTCTATGACATGTGATAAATAGTTTAAGACAAATGTTTTATCAATATGTGTTTGTGTTCCATATCTATATGAATAATGGATAAATTGAAGTGTTTGTTTTCCTTAGCTCATATATATCATTTAAATTCATTGGATTTACAAAATTTGTCAAGTGTTTAGCTGAATATGTGATTCTGAGCATTCTGTCTGCAGTGGAATCTTTGTCTGATAAAACAGAATTAAAATCGACTGCCATTATGACTTCACCTTTCATGTAATAGGTTATAGTGCCTAAGTAATTGTTTGCATCTTTAGCTTCAATCCCTGGAATCCAATGAGAGTTCATAAATGTATATAGTTTTCTTTTCCACTCAGTTATAACAATGGTTAACATTCCATTTTTATCAACATAGGTATCTCTTACTTTAGACGTTAGTGGTGAGTTCTTCCATAAAATAAGGGTGTCTCTTCTTTTAGTGTGAAAGCCAGAACCCGCTAAAAACAAATAATTATTTAATAATGGATTACTTTTCGTTGTATTGTATTTTTAGTGAATTTTCTGAATTCTGCCTGTCCATTCTCCAAAATGATCTTAACAAAGTATGTGTCATTATCCATCTCTTACCTCTGTCAGCACCGCTGTCTGTAAAACGCACATTCCTTAACTGTAACAGTTTTTGCCATAGTACTGCATAACTTTACCAATTTAAATTATTATACATGGAATTATGGAATTTTGCCTGCCTCTTTCTTAAATACTACAAAGTAATGCTTACCTCTATTCTTTAAGAAAGTACAGTTGTACAAGTAAAACTGACCATAACAGTGAATGTTTTAATAGATCACTGTTGCAGTAGCTGAAGCTAAATAGGTATATCCTCGTCAGAAAATGACCACCAAACAGCTTCTCAAAGCTCTAGGACACATTCCATGCACTATAACAATGAGGGGCTTGAGGAGGAGTTAGGGTGCCAAAAGCTCCAAAAAATCCTTGTCTCAAGAAGGGAGGCTAGAGCCTTGAAACATGCATGCTATTAATAGCCAAAAGATATATCCATTGGCTGGAAAGTATCTTCTAATGAAGACAAAGAAGTAATTTATATACATATGTACAGATGTAAATGTACACATACAAATCTGCACTCTGCCAGCAAAAATAAGGGAAACAAGGGCAATGGTGGGGGGGGGGGGGCTACTGCAAGAGTGAACTGTTATAATGTCTACTGTTATGGTAAGTTTTGCTTACTCATCTGGACTGTATTCAATGTAATGATCACTGCGGCAGTAGCCACAGCAAAATGGGTAGATTACCATAGCTAACTGAAAAAGAGAGGGAGAATCATCCAGAATCCATCAAACCCTGAAGGATGGTCCTAGCAAAAGCAGCTCTGAATTTAGGAAAAGAGTCTAGTTTGTAATGAATTGCAAAAGTATGCATTGAGGACCAAATTGCCATCTCTTGAATACATCTGGAGTTCACCCCTTTCCAAAAAAAAACAAGACGCCAAAACCATCGATTGATGTTTTTTTACCATTCCTGGAGGGGGTTTCTTATGCTGAACATTAAAAGAATAACTTTTGAACACATTTTGAGATAGTCTGTTTAGAAACTTGTTGTTAGCATATTTGCCTCCTAAGGAATCCATATGCAAAACAAGTAGCAACATATGAGGTCAAAAAAGAGTAAATGAATGGATAAAAATACAAAATGAGTGTTACAAGGCTGTGAATTGTTAGGCCACATATTTAATTTATATGATGAATATCTCATGCAAGATGCAGGAATTAGAAGAATGAAATGCTAGAATCAAAATTGCTCTAAGAAATATTAACAGGCATCAGGCATGCAGATGATAATACTCTGTATGGCTAAAAATAAGAAAGAGTTGGAGACTCTACTAATGAAGGTGAAAGTACAGAGTAGAAAAGCTGATTTATACTCAACATAAAGAATATGCATGTTATCTAGCCACACAAATTCCTTGTAGATGAATGGAGAGGAAGTGGAAGCAGCTACAAATTTTATCTGTTGTGCTCAAAGATATGTTCAGATGGTTTGGGCTGCGATGAAATTAAAAGATGCTTTATTTTGGGAGAGAAACTGGCAAACAGCAAACATATTCCATTCATAACAAGGTCCATGTAGTCAAAGCTATGTTTTTTTCTCAACAGTAACATAAAGTTTTGCAAGATGAGCTACGAATATTGCTGTGTGCCAGGCAATGGATGCTTTTGTAATGTGCTGTTGTAGGAAACTTTTGAGGATTCCGTGGACAGAAAGAAAATCAAATAAGTCATTACTTAAGAAAATAAACATAGAATGTTCACTGGATGGTCTGATAGTACAACTAAAACTCAGACATTTGGGTAAATAATGCAAAAAGAAAAAAGACAGTATTTATTACTGATGAAAAATACTGATGACAAAAGACAACAGAGCAACAGAGGCTAAGACAGACACACAGCATTACTGAACTAATGAATATGAATTGCCAAGATTTCAATTGCTTTGTGTCCCTGCCCATGTAACTCACACACACGCACACACACACACACACACACACACACACACACACACACACACACACACACACACACACACACACTTTGAGATTTGATTTAGATACAAAAACACACACAGGTTTGCTAGCTATGCCCCCTTCTGCCCGGACTATAAGGTAGTAATCACTGCCACCAACCACCTTTACTTATCAGCTACTATAATCCCTTCCCAAAGGGTGACCAGTTCTACTGTGTGATGTTACTATTATCCAAATGGTAAGTGTGACCAAGGCCAAGGCTATTTAAGAGTGGCGTGTACAGTGTCACCAGATGCATATGCAAGTATTCTAAGAACTTAAATATCTCTAAACAAACTAGCCCCGATTAAAGGGTTTAAATATATTTAATAATAAATAATAAAAGCACAAGATAAGACTCAATAACTCAACACAGTGACAACAGAGTTCAGAATAACAAGAAATACTTTAAAACAACATTGCAGGACAGTCTCACATAAATACAGAAAACATCTAAACTACTCTTTACTGTATTCTTATCTATATCTAACAGATACTATGCCCTAAATCTTGCTTACAGAACCAGGCAAATGCAAGTACTGAATGGATGTTTCTAGGTCCAAAGACAAATACAAAATGCCCAGACTTTCTCTGAGAGATAGTTCTTAAATTAATACACATTACTGCGGGGTTAGCTGGATGACATCAATATTTGACACTTCTGTGTCAAAAATACTTATCTCTTAGAAGTTTTGCCTGGAACTGGAAGTCGTAAAAAAGTTAAATACTTTTACCTTTGAAACCTGTAATTATTTCTGTTTCCAGACAATAGAAAGAATCCTCTAGCTGTAAACATCCTGCCTCCTAGCTGAAACTGAGAGATACCACAGTCATAAACAATTTCAACTTATTTTCTTAGAGTTTTGCAAGTTAACTCTATATGTTCCAGATTCTTACTATCAAAACATACATTTGCATAGGCATATAGTTCATATACATTTCTTTTCTTTTCCATTAGGGTACACTGTGGTTACATTCTTGAAGCTCAGTACATAACATACAGTTTTCTTACATTTGTAAGACAAGCATGCAAACCATATTACTATTCACCAATAACAGAATTATTTACAAAATTCCAGCTAGCTGGGCTGGCAGCCTTCACAAGAGCATTACCTTCTTTTTTATTCCTAATATCAAGGATATGTTCATAAATCCATTATTTAAGTTTTCTTTCAGTCTTCCCTACATAGAAGCAGGAGCATTGAATACAAGAAGTAGTTAACTCCCCTTGAGTAACAAGTATAATGTTTATGAAGCTTGATGGTGTAATTATTAATCACTATAATGTCTCGATTACTGATATATTTACATTGATTGTACCTCCCACAAGCAAAAGTGCCTGTTTTTGCTACTCGTGTCATGCACTTTTCTATGTTGCTATGGGCTTCTAATAGATTTTTTATAGTTCTGTCCCTTTTAAAAACTACATGGGGTTTCTCACCTATAACATCCATAACACCATCAAAACAGGAAAAGATGTTTCATTTCTTATGTAATAAATCTATGATAGATCTATGTTCTACACTAAACCTGGTAATAATGGAATATATATATTTGTTGTCCTTTATCCTCAAAGGTTCCCCAGCCTAATAATCAACTCTGTCAGCACATAAAAGCAGCATGTAGAACCATTGATTTCTTTTCAGAATCACCTCTTCTTTTATATTTTTGATTATATGTCTAGGATATCCTCTAGACTGAAACATACCTGTCAATATTCCACTCTGTTCTAATAGTAATATATCATCAGAAACCGTTCTCGCTAGCCTGACAAATTGTCCCTTCACTATTCCAATGTTTTGATGATGGGGATGAGAACTAGTGTAGTGAAGAAGACTGTTCGAGAATGTTAGCTTTCTATAGATATTGCTGTTAATTGTTTTGTTAAGGAAGTCTTTTGAAATCTCCACATCTAAATAACAAATTTTGGATGCACTATATTTATATGTGAATTCCAAGAAATTTGTGGTACCATTAAGATATTCAACAAATTTATCAATATCTTTGACATCCCTATTCCATAAGATAAAGATGTCATCCAGATAATGCATGTAAAGGGTCCAGGTTTTATGAGGTCATCAGTGTGTTGCAGAGAAGCTGTTTGCTTTAAAATTGGGATAAAGTGCAGAAGGTGCTGTGTTCAAAGTTAATAGTTTTCTTCTTTGTAGAAGTGGGTAAAAGCTTTACTGACATGACAATATAACCACCTGCACACAAATTAACCACTGTTAGATTTGAACCCCTTACCTAACTAGGCAAATAATCTAGAAAACACAGTATGAATTGCAAGCACCACAGGAAAAGCCTGACTTTAAATATGTGTAAATGCACATTTGTAAGTATTAACACATCAATGTTTTGAAAAACAGCTTCTGGGCATCACAGATTTTGGGACAAGTGCATGTGTCTGGATAGGATGATATAACAGCACTGTGCTTGTCCCATGTAATTACATACTTCTCTGATAACATCTATATACTGCCATTCATGTATGTTCCATTACTGTGAGTGGCATGTACCTATTTCACAGTATGGTGTTTCAAAGACAAAACACAATTGTAAAACAGTAAATTGCCAAGCAAGCATTCATTACAGTTCATCCTGGGCCGATTACATGCAAATAGTAACTATTTACTGTATCACTGTCATTTGTATTGGCTCATGCTTGTACAATGTCCATTCACATTACATACAGACACTTCCTAAATATGACAGTACACTTCTGAATAATACTAATGGATTATATGTGAAAAGGTTACACATCATTGCAACAAGGTTGCAACTCTAAACATTAGAGTACATACATTAACAGACTGAATTAAATGAGTCAACATCACTGTGAAATCCAGATACCTTGGTTTCAAAATTCTATTAACACATAGAGAAGTTGTTCAGCTTATTCACATAATTCTTTTGTTTTCATTGTTTGTAATTCTTTCCCTGAAGCACACCACTGGCAAGCTCATTTGTGTGGCTGATGACAAAGTAGTGCATGAGCAATCATATCTTGAAGTGTCAAACTTAAAATATGGTGCTCTGTACTGACCTTGGCACAAATAAATGGTATACACACATGCAACCATGTCTGAATCAGATGGAATACAGAACAGAAATGTGTTATGGTCATATTTCATGTGCCGTAGTTTACACATTTGTCATGACAGCTGCAGTCCTTCCCTCCTTATATGTATGATGCAGGTGAATTAGGAAATACATGTGGAACCAAGGATGTTATTGCTGGTGGAAACATGGCTTATTGAAACAGTGTTAAATTAAGGTGGTTTATTTGATGGTACAGAAGAGGGGGAAGAGTGGACATTTGGATACAGGGATACACATACAGACATACTAACAGATTAGCCTGTAGTTCATTTCTGCACATTCTTGTGTTGTGTTATTTTATCCTGCATTTTCTGTCCAATATAAATTTACATAATCAAATCTATGGCTTTTCATAATGCCTTCAATTGACACTGAGCCTCAAGATATTCTCAAGAGTAGGGATGAAAACAAGTATTACTTTTGAGGAATGTATACATCCTTTGAAACATTGTGCACTCCAGATGTATTGCTGTGTACAATAAAATATTTCCAATATGGACAAAGCCGGTGTAGGAGAGTACAGATAGGATAAGGCCATAAGGAGGATATTGTTGCTTGACAACATATTTAGCAGACTTGCCACATATTATTAATATGTGAAAACTTTACATAAATGTATGACATACATCTGGATTCAAATCTTTGACAGAATAAAAGTATACAGACAGAAGGATTATCTAAGCTCAACACATAGGAACTCAAAAATTCTTAAATTTAATTGAGACATTTGAAGGGATACTGAAAATAGATTCAAGCAAGGGAAAATGAAGGCAGCAACCTTTATCAATATAAGGACAGGTATAACATCCCATAAAGTGTATGTGATGTCTATAAGCATAATACAGAGGTTACACAATCTATTTCACAATATTACTATCTGTACATATTTCTGCAATGCAGCAGTGTGAAGTACATTAGTGGGATGTGAAATATTCTAGTGCAACTGAAATTAAAATATTCAGCTTTTGCCATAAGGCATGAAATGACATTTGTAGTCTCTTACCATTGGTGCACAATGCCAAGCTTGGCACAAAACATGAGGATACTAAATGGGGAAAAGAGATTGGAGATAGGGATAGACACATAGGTAGAGATTTGCTTATGGCCCATGCCTGCACATATTTGTATAGTGTTATTCTTCAGTTTTTTGACATAATTATTTGGTCATGATCTGTACAAAAAAAAAAAAATTATCTGCTTTTACTGTATTTGTGTTTCTTCCTACTTTATTTTGCTTTTGCGTCATCTTAAAAGTACTCAATTGTATTTATTACTGCTTGGTGTAACTCATTCTAAGCCTTTTAGTTTAAGCACTTGGGCTTCAGACCAGTTGTTTTACATTAAGAAGGTTTGTGGTCTGCACTGTAGTGGCAGAACAGGTAGCTTACATCCTTCTAAGTTGGGAACTGCTGATTGAGGGCTCAGTGTCTATTATTCTAAAAGTGTATTAATTCTGGTTTAAGCACTTGGGCTTCAGGCCAGTTATTTTACATTAAGAGGGTTCGTGGTCTGCACTCTTGTGGGAGGAGTGGCTGGACTCTGCCCTTCTGAGCTGGGAATTTCTGGTTAAAGGCTTATAGTGCCTGCATATTTGAACTGCTTCTTACTGAAATTGGTACACCTTGTTTGCTGTAGCATAGACTAGATCCAGGCCTGCTGAATCTAGCTTTGTTTGTATAACTTGAGCACTAATTCAGGCATTCTTTAAAGTATTCAATTGTATTTATTACTGCTTGAAAGTAACTTGATTAAAGTGTAGCTATCATTCTAAGTCTTTTGGATTAAGCACTTGGGCTTCAGACCAGTTGTTTTACATTAAGAAGGTTCGTGGTCTGCAGTCTTGTGGGAGGAGAGGCTGGACTCTGCCCTTCTGAGCTGGGAATTTCTGGTTAAAGGCTTATAGTGCCTGCATATTTGAACTGTTTCTTACTGAAATTGGTACACCTTGCTTGCTGTAGCATAGACTAGATCCAGGCCTGCTGAATCTAGCTTTGTTTGTATGCTTGTTGTTTGTTTGCTTGTTATTTCCCTGAAATGCTAATTCCACCTAAAACTCGGCTTTTCAGTGCTTCTGTGGATCCCTAGTGAGATCTGCATTGCTTACTGTACTTATTTCCTTGTTTCACTTGAAAGAAAGTTACTGTTTGTCGTTTTTGCATTTAAGTTACCTGTAACACATTGCATTTAAGTTACCTGGCACTTGCTCACTAAGACAGCACTAAAAAATTAAAAGCACTACACCCTCACAAGCTCCCCTTGAGTACCTTGTTCCTCATTGGCCCTTTTTTCAATTATAAAGGAATTCCCAATACTATTCTAGCATGTCCAAAGGTCAGTTATCAATCTCCTCTCCAGTCCAGCTGGTGAATCTGGGAATCTTGAGGCAATGTTACAACTGCCTCATGTACACAGACAACCCTCTTCTCCTCCCAACAAATTCCAGCACATGTGAGAGATGCAACCATATAACCAAACTGGATGCCAAGCTCTCTCAACTCAGTACTGGTGTAACCAGTCAGGAGGAGAAGTAAACCACACTCACTACAATTCCAGTCTCACATAGACCTACCACGACAGCAAACCAAACACATAAACACACAAAAACATACTCGGAGGCTCTAAATAAAAATCTGCCTAAGCAGCAGAGACCTCCAAAGCAGACACCCAAGCAACCACTACCCCAAAACAAAACACATGCAACACATAGCTCACAAAGCCAGTGTGCCGAACAGTCACAGCCCTTAAGGCTAAACAACACACCTGATACACTTGTAATAGGTGACTCTATCGTCAGGCACACTGATGTCACACTCACCAGGCTGAACAAGGAGAAGGTCACGGTGAGCTGTCTGTCGGGTGCTAGGATCCACCACATAACACACGCACTCAGGTCACTCCAAGGCAAGTACAAATATGACTCAGTCATTGTCCATGCTGGTGTGAATGACCTGAGATGTACCTCCCTGGACTACATGAAAAGAGACATAGAGGAGCTCTCTGAGCATGTAGCCCAGGCCGGTATGACCCTGACCTTGAGTAGCATCTTACCCTCACCAAGAATGATGCCACAATATGAAGACAAGATGATCAATTTCAACAATTGGCTTAAGTATTGGTGTCATTCAAAGGGGATCCAATGCCTGTCAGCCTGGGATGACATGCTCGACAAGCCACGATGCTTCGCTAGGGACGGCTTGCACCTGTCACCCCTGGGCTTTCGGATATTGGCAAAGGCTCTTGCTACCCCCATAGTACCTTTTTTAGGCAAGGTTCAAAAGACAAACCCACCTCCATAGGTATCACAAGGGATAAGAAACTAAGAGCAATGCTACTCAATGCCAGAAGTCTAAACCTCAAGATGCACACACTCGAAACTCTCCTTAGCATGGAGAGCATTGATATCTGTGCAGTAACAGAAACCTGGTTCCATGCTCCCGAGAGCATCCCAGCACTACCAGGTTATACCTCATACCATGCTTTTCAGCCCCAAAACTTGGACCGAACCACAAAAGCAGGGGGAGTATCAATATTCGTCAAAGATACCCACACCTTCAGGTTGGTGACACAGCATGAAGCATCAGAGACTATCCATGTGCAACTAACAGTGGATAAAACTGCCTTCCAGTTTATAGCCTGCTACAGACCACCCTCCCAAACCCAGGAACCCCACTCGGCCTTCCTGAGAACACTGGAAAATATGAAGGTCTCTCCAAACACCATTATATTGGGCGACTTCAACTACCCAGACATAGACTGGGAGCATTACTCTAGCTCCAACACCCTAGCCCAAAGGTTCCTAGAATTTATAAACTCAAATGCTATGGAACAACTTGTTACCACTCCCACAAGAGGGAAAAATATACTGGACCTGATCATCATCAACATAGGGACTCTATGCTCCAGACAAGAAGTGTATCCCTCGCTGGTAAGATCAGACCATAAACTAATCTCACTGGATATTCACATCCCGACCCCCCCCCCCCGCCCAGAAAACCACAGTGAAAAACTTCTCTAAAGCAAATTTCACACTCCCGAAAACCGAGGTGGAATCCTTCAAAGCCCCCGGGCCTCTGGAAAATATGGCCCAGACCGCAGAATCCTTTATAAAAGCATTCTATGAACACCTTCAGGAATGTATGGATCATGCAATCCCAAATAAAACCAAGACCCAATCCTCCAAAGGCAGACATCCTGTCTGGTGGACCCCAGCCATAAACAAACTATACAATAGAAGGAGGAAGCTACTACATGATAGAGCAAAATCCCAAAAAGGGAAGGCATCTCTGATCAGTATTAGCAAAAAACTACGGGCACTCATAAAATCGTCTAAGGCCAGCTTCGAGAGAAAAATTGCACAGGACACTAAGGATAATCACAAGGCTTTCTTTAGTTATGTTAGGAACCTGGGTGAGAATTCCCAGATATGCTCAGAATTAGTCAAAAATGACAAAAAATGCACTGAACCCACAGACATTGCCAACATCCTAGCTGACAGGTTCAGTGCAAACTTCTCCCCCCACCCCCACCAAGAGGGCAAATATCTATCCCAGCAGAGTGCTGCCCCCCTGACATCTCAGATGCTCAGGTAAGAGCCGCCCTCTCCAAAGCAAAAAACACAGCATCAATGGGGCCAGACGGTGTCCTGGGCTGCGTCCTACATGAACTCCAAGAAGAGCTAAACCCAAACATAAAACTACTGTTCAATCTCAGCCTTACTACAGGATATGTACCCAAAGAGTGGAGTACAGCAACAGTGGTCCCTCTCCACAAAGGTGGTGCCTCAACGGATCCTGGAAACTATCGCCCCATAAGCCTGACTAGCTTTGTCTGCAAAGCTATGGAAAGGATCATCATGGACCTCATAAATAAAGATATTGGGGACCTACAGACACTGGATCCTACTCAGTTCGGCTTTGTTAAGGGCAGATCCTGCCTCTTAAACCTGGTTGATTTCTTTGAAACAGTCACCAAGGCCATTGACGAGGGAAGGTGGTCCACACAGCCTACCTGGACCTGCAAAAGCCTTGATACAATACCCCACTCGGGCATTATAGATAAGCTCACCAGCTTAAATATAAACCCCTATGTCACTAGATGGGTTGCAAACTGGCTCAAGGACAGAACCCACATGGTTAGAATCGCTGGAGCCATGTCAGACTCCAAACCAGTTACAAGTGGCGTCCCACAAGGCTCAGTCCTGGGACCTCTCTTGTTCGGTATATATTTCTCGGAGGTACAGGCAAACACGGAAGGACTGTGGCTGACCAAGTTCTGAATGACTGCAAACTGGGCACCATAATCGACTCTCCAGCCGACACAAGCATCCTCCAAAAGGGCCTCATAGAAACAGACAACTGGTGCCAGAGCCATGGCCTCAAGCTAAATGCCAAAAAGTGTATAGTCATCCCCTTTGGCAAAAACAAAGTGCCCACAAATTATCACATAGGTGGTAATCCATTAAGTACAGAAGAAGTAATTAGGGACCTGGGGACCCAAGTTGATAGCAATCTCTCATTTGACAACCACATGGCCAAAGTGGTTAGAAAAACATTTTATATAGCCCACCTAATCATGAAGGGATTCACATCTAGATCAGGGGAGGTCATCGTGCCTCTTTACTCATCCCTCATCAGGCCCATAATTGAGTACAATGCCCCTTTTGGGATGTACCTTACCAGACACCTGCAGCAACTGGAAAGACCCCAAAAGTACCTCACAAGAGGATCAAAGGTCTCAAACAGATGCCATATGCTGCCCGGTTAAAGAAACTCCAGCTCTACTCAGTGGCATACCGCCTGCTCAGAGGTGATCTGTGCCTGACGTATAAAGCCATGTCCAACCCGGAATTAATGGACATGCTGAACCTCAGAAAATCCAAATCCCATCGAGCTACGCGCTCGAGAGACTTGAACCTCAGCACTGAAATAAATAGGACATGCTGGAGGGACAGATTCATAACCCAGAGGCTCCCTTCACTCTGGAATAAAATGCCAGTCCAGGTTAGGCAGAGTCCCTCATTGACTCTCTTCAAGAGGAATCTTGATGAGTGGATGGGAGATCGTAGGTTTACCACGGGTATCACTTCTGTGTCACTGTTAGACAGAGGCACAGTATACTAACCTCGAAAAAGGGCATAGCAAAATTAATTTAAAATGGGTGGCGAAAGCCAAACAAACTCTGGCTAGGCTTATAAATGCCCTAGGGCAGATAGCCTAGTATGAACCTATGAACCTATGAACCTATAGTGTATCCAAAAGGAAGCAAGCAGACTAATACAGCAGCATGGTAATAGTGTGTTTATAAAATGTGTAGCCAACACTTACAGACCAAGAAGCCATGCAAAAGATTCAATAAAACATTGACATACACCTGGATTTGAACCTTGACAGTATTCCAAAACAAAGCTATAGACACAAGTGTTATCTAACCACACCACAAAATAATTCCTATTTTATAAAGTAGATATCTAACAACAGATTGAAGCAAAAGAGAATGTATCTATGTCTTCATTGCACTCATGAAAATTGTAAAATCCCATAATCAATTAGAATAATGAAAATGTAACAGTAAACCATGATGATGCAGAAGTAGATACAGAAAGAGACAGACTAAGATTTTTTTTGTGGACCATTTTTAAAATCTTTGTGGTGTGTTACTGTTATGTTATATTTTTCATGATAAGTAATCTGACATGCCATGTACAGTACAATCAAGTGCTTCCAGTAAGGAGGAAGCAGAAGTTGATGAGCAGAAACATGATTATGATAGAAGCAGGATAATGGTGGCTCAAAACAATATGTAGGCAACAGCTACACATAAAATAGTCTAATAAAAGCAGTCAATAACAGTCTGACATATGTCTATATTAGAAATACTGAAAGTATGCAAAAATCAGTAAATAGATCTGGGTATTATCTCTGCACACCACAAAAGAACTCACACACAGTTTAAATCACACAACTGAGGGGACATTGACAACTTACTGAAGCAGGCAGATGGGGTGGACAGAGAAAGAGAAATATGCAGAGAGAACTACCAAGAGTTTTGATTATGGGAGCTTTAGGGCTATATATATGGTGTGTTACTCTTAGAGGTGTTTCCTCATTAGTACTCCTCTGTCATGCTTTGTACAATAAAATGATTGCTATAGGGAGAAAGAAGTGGTAGGAGAGTAGAAACAAGATTGTAACATAAGTAGGCTAAGGGGGTTTACTAAGTCTACCAGTTGGGGATGGAATGTTTTTTTTTGCAAATGCTTTCTTGCAGTGCTATTCAAATGCTTTGTTTATGGAATGTTGTAACTAGAGATAAATGTGAATGTTTGGAGTTAAACATATGATAGGTATATAAAATGAAAAATAATAATAATTTGAAATACAGCTATACTCGAACCCTTGACACTATGTAAAAACATTTGTCTACAGACAGAGGGATTATCTCAACACAGCACATAGGAGCATCTAATTCATTTCATCTAGCAGCCTGAGAATTGTTAGAGTAAATGTTTTAAAGTAGTGGCTTTACTCTGACTTTACTTAGCATTTCTATGACACAGTGGATTTAAGCATATTTGTGCAAAATTAAATGGACTAGTATGTGTGATAGCAAAAAGGGAACAGTTATTGCCATAGGACATGAAACACCATTCACAGCCACTCTACACTGATGGGTGATGCCAATCTCAATACAAATGCTGAGGGCAAAAAATGAAGGTGTTTTTGATTGGCCACTTCTAGTAATGTTTGCTGTGTGTGTGATTCTATTTATTGACCAGATTAAATGTATGACATCTGGGTTGATAGGATAGTGGTGAAATGGATGGGGGGTAAGCAGAGGGGACACAGTGGAAAGAATGCAGGAATTTGCAAGAAGGTGTTGTGAAACCACCATAGCTATATACTTCTTTACAACAAAAATGTAGAATTGTCGCAAAATATCATGACTTTGGAGAGTCACTAAACCAGAGATGGGTGTCAACAACAGAATAATGTTATAAGGACAACTGATACAAATCAAGTGTGTCAAGATGACACAGACAAAGTATAGAGGTATGTATGAGCTATAATCTTTTTTTGTGGGACAGGTGCCCATTTTTTAGGAGGGGTGTTGGGAAATGTACTTAGGAATGAGAGGGTCAGGGAGTTAGGGAAGGTTAAGTAGCAGTCACAGACATACAGGACATACAAGACTGACAGGAACAGTTATGGACACAAAAGGTTGAGGGACACCATAATTGAGGATTGGTAGGGGGCAGTGAAGGTGCATCCATGTCCAACTTAAGAACAATGAAAATCTATTCCATACCATCAGAGCTGTCATTACTGTCTCCTGTGTCAATTAACTGGGTCAGTGCTGGATGTGGCATTGATTTGGCAATACGACACAGGACCTTTTCAATCCTGCTGATTCCTGCACTGTGACCTCTTTCCATTATGCCCTCCAACAGCCCTATCAACTTCTGATGGATGGTAAAAATCACTGCTTCCACTAGCACTGCTCTTGGAGAATACCACTGAACCAGTAGCCAGGCCAGAGATACCCGACATATGTGGAGCAAGTAGGCAGGAGTTGTGGAGGCAACACTGAGATGCTGCAACCCAGATGTGCTGGGTGTCTGTGCTTTCTGTTATGGTGCCACCACAGCCAACTGTGGAGGGATGGCAGTGGTCAGCCTAGCTCTCCTTGCTGATGGTAGTTTTGTTTGCAGCAGCAATGTATTAGAAAAAAGAGAGATTAGGTGGGGGAACACAAAACAAGGGAATTAGATCAATGGAATATCATATTATGTTATTATTGAAATGTATAAACAAATATGAGAAATAAGTATGTATACCATTGTCACATCCAGATATTATGGGAGGGCATTAATGTGTCATAAAATCAATCACTCATAATGATATGATATGACAAATAGAAGTATTAATTTGACTATACCATTTCAGATGTATGCTTTCAAAGTTAATAACTGCATTTGCAAAAAGTGAATTCTTAATGTCATTCCGTATTACAGTTAATATTTTATAAATACTATTGTTAAAAAAAAAATCAAATGCCTGTATCTGAGCATTGAACCCACACACAGTTAAGCTGGTGTACCAGTTGCCTAATACAATCACCAAGAGCTATTGGAGCAGTCATATATGTTTGATATAAAAGTTCAAGATGATAGACAGTGATGGACTGAAACGATTTCACTGCCTTGCATTCAGACCTGATGCATACTTACCCCTCCCTCGCTGAGGCAAATGTGTCTCTCCTGATGTACATCACAGTTTTCTGCTATCTATCTGCAGCTGCACCACAGAGAAAAGAAAAATTATATGAAAGCATATTGACTAACTGTCTTGACTCTCTAATCAGTGTTATATCAAACACTGTTGATGAGTCCTACTTACATAACTGAAGGATATTTGCAATCTTAAATTCATCCTCCCATAGCCTCAGGAGGTCCTGCTTGTGCCTCCTCATGCACTGTAGCAGTGATGACATTACTCCCCTGTGCATGGAATATCAGTTGTACTGGAGATGGCCTTAGCCAAGCTATCCCAAGCCTCAGTCATATACTGAGACCCCGTATAATCCCCCCATAGCATCCTCTGGCTGTATCACTTCCTGAAGAGTGCAACAATAATCCAGGACTCCTCAACATCCCACCTTTGTGCAATAAATGGAACACCATCCCTACCTTCACCAGCCATATCTGTAGACGTCATGCTAGAAATATGTGTCTGAATTTGCCCTCAGTTCAGATCTCATTTGTAACACCTTGTGTGTAAAGACTTAAAGCTTTGTCAGCTGCATTTGTGCAATTGAAAGCACAGCAATGGCTTGGCAAATACATTGGCAGTGATTACATCAAAAAGCAGATAAAGTGTAAAATATAGTAAAGAGAGATTTGACTATGGGTGGTGTTCAACCTATTAAGGTTCCACTGAAATGCTTTATGCTGTTTGTTATAATCATTGTTTGTTGGGGGAAGCATGGTTTGACAAACCAATGAGAAAAAGAAGGATAAATACCCATATACACTAATCTAAAAAAATATATATTCTTACCAAACTAACCAACTCCTATAATAGTATTGCTAGATTTGCCACTGGAAACCCATATAGAACTCACCACTGTCTTAACCTTCACCAACCAGACTGGCTGGAACTAAAAAACCTTCTGATACTTTCCCAACTTACCATTGTTCATAAGATTTTTTACCAACCTAACAATACTCCAATACTAACAACCTTATAGCACCCTATAGAAATCTTGATTCCTTACGCTTCTCCAATAAACTTCTAGCCAGTACCACCAAGTCTAACAACTTAGCTGGTGACTCACTGTTCTCAAATACCATTGGAAAATAATGGAACCTCTTGCCATCTGACCTTACCTCACTTCCATCCTTCCTCTCTTTAAGCAAAGTCTTAAGAAGCACCTTGAAACTCACTGGCTATGCCCTTGCTGTTACCCAGACTGATCCTCTGGATTTCTCTTTGTCATATTTTGACTTCCTACTTTCCTCCACCCTTTCCTGTCTACTCCTCTAAATTAGTAGCACCTATAAGTTACTCTACTACTTAGGCACCAATTACATATCTTTTCTACTTGGCTATGAATGTACTCTGAAGGTAGTATTCCTGCCATTTTCTTTATACCTCTTCCTTTTTCTACTTTTATTGTCTAACCCTTTGGAAATAGTAACTGTCTGGAGTAAACTAGAATAACCAAGGATTTACATGTATTCTAATAATGTCTTGGGGCTGCCCTAGATATTCATACTGTAAAATGATCTGTACATGTATGATGTATTTATTATAGTGTGTCACATTGTCTTCCCAGAATTTAAACTGTAATACCTTTCTTGTTTAATATAAACATTTTTTGTGTGGTGGTGGTTGTTTATATGTGGAGCTTTTCTCCTCGGGCCTCTACTGAAAAAGGAAATATATCCAGCTGGACCAGCCTGGTCAACAAATGTAAAATAAATAAATAAATAAATAAAAATGTAAAACTTTGCTCATCAACTGTCAGTGCTACAGGATAACATATTATGTAACATGATAATTACAGATACACTAATTTAAGATTGAATGGAGATATACTTAAGTAATGCCTGTATGATTGTGACTTTATGTAGTCATGGACTGCATTTCTATGTAAAAGGCACTATTTGTGATTGTAAATACATTTCAGATGTGTGAAGTTACATGACCTAAGTAAAACTGTATATGTTGGAGTATATCACATACATACATGCTTCACAAGACATACTGTTGTAAACACATATTTATGATATATAAGTCATAATAATTATAACAAACTGTTGTGACATCATTCCTATGCCAGAGCATTTTACATTAAATATCATCACTGTTATATTGAACATACTTTACACACATTATATTATGTCTATGTAGTGAACATTAGTGATACCTTGTAGCAATAAACATAGTTATGACACTCATTTCTATTTAGTGTTATATTCCTCATCAAAGTGTTTTGACAAATGGCATTCTGACCCCGTCTATAAAAGTATCTGCTGAAAGGATTTGAACCCTGTACCATGTCTTTTTTCTCTAAACTCACTGCACTTATATATCTGCCACAAGGGAAGTAAGCTAACAGGTTCATTTTCTTTACTCATTACAATACAGAGTACTGATGGCTGCACACTGGTGCCAGGCTTGTTTGTGCTACTGAATGCGACCCAAATTACATTTTTCACTTTTTTCTTTTGGCCCTGAACCATGTTTACATTCTGCCAAGCAGAGCACAAATAAAAAAGCACTACAAATAAAAAAATACCCTGTATTGCAGAGTAATATTGTTAATGGACTGTAGCAAGGAACACGGCAATTATAGCATTAACATGACACATTCATCCCTTTCACATCTGCTTGCCATATCACAAGGTGCATTTTGTTTACACATCATCAGGAGTTCACGTAATTATTCTGCAAGGGAACAAACACAGAAGGACAGGAGTTCATTCTTGCATCAGTACCTACAATTACTCATGACATAAAAGTTTACTAAATAATGTAGTACTGTCATGATGAATACTTAGAGATATGGATAACTTCTCTGGCATATGACACATATGTTCACATTACTCATTTTGCTGCTTTTACACTATCACACTTTACGAAATGTCAGATGTTTACAACATTCATAGCACATATTGTTATTAACAATGAGAGCAGGTGAGTTTACAACAACAACACCTTTATATCATCAGTCCACATGGACAACAAGTAAAGTTTTCAGCATTCATCACATATTTTAGCCTGTTCATTTCATATCCAACATTCTGTGGCAATATTTATAACAAATCCAGCCATAGAAAATAGTTGTAAACTAGATTTGTACCAAGCAGTATGTGGCCTCTTTCTTTAAGTTCACTTCACGTACACCAGCCTCAATTGCATTACTGATGGCATTCTAAATTAAATTTGTAATTTTTTTATCTTAGGAAGTGAACTGTCATTCACTGCTATGGGCCACTGCCACTCAAAACTGCGCAATGCCCAATGGTGAGTAAAGAATGAGGACAGAAAAAAAAAAAAACATAAAAAAGGAAACATTATGGGCAGGATTCATGAAGCCTACGTGTAAGAGTTATAACTCTTACATGGAGGCTGCAGTTAAATGGAGTGATGTCAGCATGCTCTGCATATTCATGAGAGCATGCTGAATCACACCTAAGGCTAACACGGTCTGTGTAAGACAGTAGGGGGCGTGTCTGTAGGCCGAGCCCTGCAAGCGGACACGCCCCCAGAAGAGTAAAAGTGCCCAAAGTAAACACCCATGACAGAGTCTATGGAAATGTGAATAAACACAACACAACACATGCCCCCACAGACTACAAACATAAAATGTACAAATGAACATCTTATAAATTTTTTTAAATTGTAAAGATGTTTGCCCGTGAGTGCGCTCGTTTGCGCGGGCGTGCCCGTAGCGCAGCCACAGTTAGCAGTCAGTGGGAAAGCATATAAGAACTAAATATGCAAAGTAAGCCAAGAAGCAATAGTGTAGCGGTAGAGACGTCGACTGAAGAGCAGGCATCTATGGTTCGAGCCCCCACAACATCAATTTTTTTTTAGTAAAATAAGCACGAAACAAGTCCCTGACAAATATGTACACATATAAAATCACACTTTATGTAAAATGTAATGAAATAGTCCATTTATTTTGAAGAAATGTGAGGTAACAAAACAATAGAAAATGCCAGATGTGCCTATAGCTGAGCTACAGTTTAACAAGGTGAGTGCATCTGCCCGTAGCTGAGCAGTGGTTTAACAGGTGGAAAATGAGAGCCCGTAGCTGAGCAGTGGTTTAACAGGTGCAAAATGAGTGCCCGTAGCTGAGCAGTGGTTTAACAGGCGCAAAATGAGTGCCCGTAGCTGAGCAGTGGTTTCACACACTGAAACTGTGTGACCCTAGCTGAGCTGAGCGTAATATGCGTGCTGACAGCCAAATGAGACATGAACCAGCGCATCCCATTTGCGCGGAGCTGCGCATCGCGCTAACAAGCTAACCAACAGGTAACGTTGAGCAAGCTGTAACAAAACTGACTTTACACAGACACAGCCCCTAGCCTGTCTAGACAGTCATAAAATATAAAAAGCAGTGGCCAGGTTCGAACCCAGGATACCATGCACCATAGTCAAGGTACTGAACCACTAAGCCACGACAGCTGTACTCAGAAATGCAGTAATAGCAAATATATAGGAATGAATAGAAAGTGGAGCATGACAAAGCAGGTTTAGTGAAGTGGATACAATTCCAAAATGGCCAATCACAGATAAGTGCGGGAAAAATGGCATATATAAGCCCCATAGGCAGGAATACACAGCATAAATTATTGTAGAACTGACTTGCAGCCAGAATGTCAGGTGTAGGTGAGGGTAGTTGCTTTCGAGCACAGAGGTGGGGCGTTGAGGAGTCCAGATACATGGTCTGGCTCCTAGTCCACAATCATGAGGCCCAACTCATGCAGGGCCAGGTCCTGTGGGGAGCATATAGGGCTGAGGCGTAGGATCGGTTGGCTCATGATCTCACCAGTGCCACAGGGATTCCAAGGACTGGTGAGCAGGTCCGTCGCCACCATGCGGACCTGAAGAGATGCAAGCAGGACCAATTGAACCTTTGGATCCAGGAGGCCCGGCAAATGCCCAAAACCCCACTACTGAGTAAGTTACATTTAATTATGTATGTAAGAAATTGAATTAGCTGATATTATGGAGATGTGTATTCCAATATTACTTCATTTATATTACAGCTGCAGGTGTCCGTTCTGCGAACCGCAGAGCCTATGGCGATAGGCTGGTGCGGTTGCACCACCAGGCAGGTCAGTAATCCACTCCCAGTAACTGTAAAGAAATATCAAAGTATGACAGTTAGCAAAAGAGTGCAGTGTAGTCACTAAGTAATAAAATGTGCAAGTAACAGTGTAAAAGTGTTTGCAAATATTGCTTTATTACAAAAGTGTGTTGCAGTCTGTAATCCAAACAGAAAAATGAAAATGTCTGAAATAAAGTCTGAAATAAAGATGCCCCACCTGTAATATAATAGTACACAACCTGCAGCAGGCTGAAAAGTACAGCTGCAGAAGATGAGCAAATCACGTGTGAAATATATCCCTGTTGAAATACTGAAACATGACAGAAGTGAGACTGCTGGAAAGGATTGTAATAACTACAGGTAAAACATGTCAATAAAGCCTAGAAGTAAGTACCATCCTGAATAGTAAAATGAAAACAAGTGAGAGAGTGTGAGAAAGAGTTATGAATCCACCAATAAAGTAGTAAGAACCCCTGAATAAAGTATACTGCAGTCAGTACAGAATGAAATGAATGTGACAAATAGAACCAAACTGTGAAATGTGTCCAAAGTGTTACTGCAGCTGGAATGTGTATCCCAAAATCTGGATATGTTGCTCTCAGTCTGCAATATGCAGATAGTATGATTGTCTGAAATATCAAACATCCACAGTTGTCTATAGCTATATAAAGCAAATGTAGCAGGATGATGTAGCTGAACAAAGCCAGATATGAACATGTATGAATAACAATAAAATGTATATTGATGTAGCAGTAACAGTCCTATCACCAAATTGAAGTAGTTATCATATAGGAAACTGTAGTTAGAACAGTAGTGTGTATATATCTGTAGCTATTAGAAATGTACAGCATATGTATTGGTATTCGAAGGTGTTAATAATATTTTCTTCACCCCACCCTATAACCACTTATAATCCATTCCACGTGAAATTGGTATGTGCAATCACAATTAACACCCCTGGACATTTGTCCTGTTGGGTCATAAATATTTGCATGTCCGTTGATGCATCTGCCCTGTTTATACATCCAAACCTGATGGTCTGTTGCCATCAATCAACCCTGCATGTTGTTGGACTGTGTATTGCTGTTCAAATTATGCATGTGTTATGCTCGCTGTTCAATGGTGTGAATACCTGGGTGTTTGGTTAATGGGAATACTAATGCATGCTGTTACAACTAATTGCGAATGGTATTGTATGTTACTAACCCAAACTGTCATGACATAATGCAAAACATAGGACGACAGGGAAGGCGGGTTCCAGTGGTCCCACCTCTCCCACCTCAGCTGGTGAGTGCACCTGGCACTAGTGCCCAGTCTGGACCCTCCTCCGGTGGCCCTGTGCCACCTGCGGGTGGAAGCTCTGCAGGGGATGGGGCCCGTCCCCCCTCTGCAAGTGTGGCCGGAGGAGAACCACCACTCACCCTCCGTAGCGTCCGGACTGTGGTGCGTAGGGAGATCCAGGACTCTGTTCTTGGGCCCCTATGCCAGCTTGAAGCACAGGTGGCACAACTTACGGGCATGCCTGTTGCCCCGCCTACACAGCCCCCAGCACAGCCCCGTCCTGGGCAGTGAAGGAACAGTGGCAACTGCCCATGGTTGGGGATATCAGTTCCACTGTTGCCATCTGTGGGTTCATGGGCTCTGGATATCCAAACCTCCGTCCCCGTCACTTGTGTAACCCCCCCACACGTGTCATACACCATCCCTGTATGCGTCTTGTTTGTCTTGTCTGTTGACCTACCCAACCTACCTCCTCAGCTATACCGACTTCCTTCACCTGACATACCACTCTCACCTGAAAAAAAAAAGAGCACTCTGTACCCACAAAAAAATTACGCTCCATACATAGCTGCCCATTCCACACATATGTCTGCCGGACATGGAAACTATCAATTACAATTGGCTGTACAACAAGTATTATTGTTGTCCTTACACCTCTCTCAGGGGTGGAAGGTATCATATGTCACACCAAATTACAAACATATGCACAGCTGTTGCTGATGAAGAAATGGGCAGCTATGGGCCCTAACTACATCCCTCCTGCAAAACCCAAGCTTGTTTCCCCTACTGTCTTACCCTATTTGTGACCCCTTTTTCACCACTTTCCTGTCTCCCCATGTTCATTTCTTTCAAAGAAAATAGCATGGGTGTGCACAAGAGTAAGCACGTTTAAGCAGTTGTAAGTGGGTGTGTTTGCGGAGCTAAACGCCAGTGCACATGCGTGAGCTCCGCGCAAACCAGCGCTAACCCTGTTACAACTGCTTAAAAGTGCCTTAGGCACTCTGATTGACAGGCCCTGTAGTCAGTTCAAAAGCAAAATAAAATCCCACTCTCAGTCCCGAACCCAGGACCATGGAAACAGTAGTCTGCATGACTTACCACTAGGCCATGACTGTTATGCAAGAACATTGTGCTAAAATAAATATATCATGTAATAGTAGGAATTAATGTAAAGGGAATATAGGATGTGTAGTACACAAAGCATGTCATTTAGAATTACCGTCAAGACTAGTGGATTTCCATAATAGTAGTGTGTGAACAGAAACAGCCATGCTAGTTGGTAGCTAGTAGGTAATAATGTCACTGTAGCACCTTGCAAGACACACACATACTCACAGCAGGATAATCACTGCCCATACCCCACAACCTCTTACAGGAACACATCCAGACCAAGTAATAAAATATGTGGAGCAAAGGGCCAAAACCAGGGACACATTACAAATAATGTTACAACAAACTTAGACAGTTCAGAGAGTAACATGTTCTGCATTTTGTGGGATGTTTGGAAGGGTATGAAGTCTGAAACTTGAATGTTTGTCACTATATTCTGACTTGAGCCCAGAGTGATTTGCCAGAAAAAGCTGTGCATGAGATATCGACCAAAATATGAGGCAGAAATGTGCACAACCTGCAAATATTTGTACACAGGAGAGGTCTGACACCACCATATTTGAATAGTTAAGAGCCTAGACATAGCAACAGTGAATGAGTTACAGGGATGCCCCACAGACTCCATGTGAAATGTACAAACAGTAGGCAGAAAGGTGTTACAACACATGCAATGGTAACTATGGAGTCCTGAAAGTATGCACCACTTGCATGGCAGAAAAAGTGTAGTAATACATATGCTCATGCTATCCCACAGTCACAACTGCAGCATACCAGACAATTTAATGGGTGTACCCCACTGATATGTACCATTCCATGAGGTAGATAACAGGTGCACCTGAGAGTCTCTGGGGCCTGCTCAGCAGCATACTCAAATACCCTAATAGATGTCAAGGCCCACACCATGGCCAGACCACACTGCATGCTTTAACACCCTAGCAGATATAGCAAGCATTCCAAGGTGTGAATGTACATGGAAAATAGGAAAGCTACAGCAGCACACTACAGTCAGGACACCTAACAGGCATACAAGTAGTGACTGTAAAGGGCAAATATTGAAGCCATAGCAACAAAGTGCAAGCAAAAGTGCAAGGAAAACACACACACGCATTAACAGTAGTAGTAGTCGTAGGTGTCAGTGTGCATACACAGTTAGTACAGGAAACTGGAGAAATGAATGGAGGAATGTTAATCTACAACACAGCTGGAAATATGAGTGAGATACCAACCTTTAAACTCACAGAACATTGTCTACAGCATACCAGCATGGTCCCTGCCCTTAAAATCTGAAAGGGCTACACCTATCTCACATACCTTATAGCACTGTTCTGAAATCACAGTGAGAACTGCAATCAGTACACAACTGGCTGCATGCAATTAGCAAATGCTGGCTAACAATTGGTGCAGAGGCCATCACATGGACATATGCAGATACCTACAAAAGTATGCTGTACTCCCAGTCCACACATGCAATACTTTCATTGCACCCTGAGGAGGAAGTGAGAGACAGACAGAGAGAGAGAGAGAGAGAGAGACAGAGACAGAGAAAAATGAAATTAAACATACACAAACAAAACTGTTCAGCAACAGCCACCTGAAAGCTGACGACTGGCAAGTGGAGCAGCAGGACACAAAACCAGATGGCAACACAAGCAGCTGTGACAAACACAGGTAATGTAAAGTAATACTATAAAGGTCTACATACTGTGAACCCTCCATATGTGTCATTGGTCTGTACCCATATGTATATGAAGATGTGCAAAGGGCAGGGGACATACAGCAACTATCAGTGAAGGCTGTACATACATTTGTATGTGAGAGTATCTATGTGCACATATCAATGTAGGTTGAATGTAGGTTGTAGTGCAATGTACAAAGTAGGTTTCACAGTTATGTATGTTTAGCAGTATGTTAGTGTGTGTATACAGTATGGTAGACAAACATGTTGATACACCTGTCTATCATATGGATACGTATGTATGTCAAAATATGTATGTATGTATATATATATATATATATATATATATATATATATATATATATATATATGCATATATGTATACATACATAGAGAGAGATGTAGGAATACATAGACAGATGTAGATAGATAGAATATGTACAAACATATATATGTAATACACACATACAGATATAGATATATGTAGATACATATACATAGAGAGACTGATCTGACTATCTACAGGTATGACTGTATATGACGACCTCAACACCCCCTATCCCACCCCCTCTGTCACTCTCACCCCCTCTGTGTCACACCCCCCCTCCCCATATCTATAGCAATATATGTACACCAATATATATATGTGTATATGTATAAGACATATATCTATATATATATATATATATATATATATATATATATATATATATATACATATAGATATATCTATATACATAAATATATATATATATATATATATATATATATATATATATATATATATATATATATATATATATAGACAGAGAGAGAGAGAGATGTATATATATTCTGAGTGAGGCACATGTGTACAGATGTATTGCAACAGGTGCCTGGTGACAAAGGCATGGAGTGAACACCAATGTCAAAACTGGAGTACCATACCCCATTTCAAATCACCTACACCAGTAACCACCAGATATGTTATTTGCTGCCCACCACTGCATGTGTCAGGGGTGAGCAGGGTCATAAATGTGTACAATAGTCCCCCCAATGATATTCACAGTGGCACACTATTCCTGGAATACCTGCACATGGTATGTGTCAGCAGGCATGGTGTGTCAGCTATGGACATGTAGGTCAGTGTACCCCTCCACACCACACAATGGCTGCCATGGTATGTACCTCACATGACAGCTACAGATATGGAGAAGGACACAGTGACATGTACAACACTGTGACAATGCACTCAAACACATTACCAATGCACAGTGACTGACAACACCACAGAGTACACACATACTACCCACATAGAGGTTACCACTCTTGGATTTACATACGTAAGTCACACCCATGACAGATGTCCAACAACCATAGTAACACCTCACACCATCCACAACCTAAATGACTGCTGTGTGTCATCCATGTCACTGCAATAGAGAGCACATGTGGAGGTAAAGGTTCATACCCACAGATAAGACATACCCTGCAATAAACCACACAGTGTTAAGAAGCAAGACTCCCCATGAGTACATGTCACACATACCCCTGCTGAATGTTAGTCAGATAGGTAATATGCCATATGAGTCACCCTGTGTAACTGTGTGACAGCAGCAGGTACCATCACACCACATGTGTCACAATGGTCAGGGTAGCAGAACAGTATGCTGCTGTAGTCCCAGGGGCAATAGCATATTGTATAGTATTGTATTGTAATGTATTGTATTGTGTTGTATTGTATTGGTATGTTGAGGTGCCTCCTTCGTGGAGTGGAACCACTGCTGCTGTGCACCAGTGTACAGGTACATATCCTGTAGTCAGGCTAGTGTTACATAGCACTTCTATATGTGTGTTTAGCTCCTGTCACAGTTCATGTAGCATGCAACCGGGGATACCATCAGGTCCCACTCATGTTGTGTATTCTGCTTTCCTGAGGGCAGCTCTCACCTGGACATCTGTGATGACAGGGAGGTTACAGTCAGCTGGGATAACTATGTCATATTTTGGGAGAGAGGGAGGGGTGACACCTGCACTGAACCTGTCTGCCACAATGTTGTCAATATCTGCGTTTTCAGTGAATTATTTGTTGTTGTGTACTAACTATGAGCATAGAGGAGGGATTCTGACCAGGTTGCTAACATAACTGAAGAAGGCCTTCTGGTTATCTGTAGTGTTCCTCTTGATTTCCCTCTCAAAGTTGCCCATGGATGTTTGTGGGCTGAAAGGATACCATGTTACTGTTACAAAGTGTAAAGTTTGCATCTGCAATGTTATTCACTATAGTCGTTTGTGCTGGTGGTGGAGGTGGGATATGTATATCCAGGGCAATTAGTTTGTGGTCAGCTCACAGTAGTTGATGATGTAGGCCATACAGTACCTAGATACAAACCCCCAGAGTGAGGAGGTGCTCTGAACCTGAATCAGTGTTCTGACTGCTGGGGTTTGGTAGTATGTCGTATGGAGTGTGCCAGGTACTGTTCCACAGTTGCTGGCTGGGCATTGATACCTGGCCATTTACATGTGTATCCACCAATAGACAGACAGATGCTATATATGTGAGATATGTTGTATCATAACAGTCGAGTAGCATGTGTAGTATGTGTGCCAAATTCTGCTGACATATATTGCTGATATCAGGTTATTTTCTTTTTCAGGTACATGGCTCACCCGCGAAATCCAGCTTACTCTGCAACTGAGGATGAGGAGATACACCAGAGCCTGGTGTGGGATTATGCAATACTCTTTTCCCGCACCAGCCAGAATCAGCAGAAGAGGGCTGCACTGTGGCAAGACCTGGTCCATCTGGTAAATGACATAGGCACGCATGATAGGACGTATGAGCAGGTACGACATCACTGATGTCCATCAGCATGCGTCGGATATCCACAGGCAACAGGTCGCCACAGGTGGTGGGGTGGCTACACATCCCCCACTCACCAGACTGGAGGGACTACTCATGAGTGTAGTGGCTCCAGTCCACCAGCAACAACAACAGCAGCAGACATGCATTATGATGGAGGTTGGAGCCACATAGCAGCAAGACTATGAGCGTGCAGGTAATATGCCATATGTATAGTTGACTGTTGTGTACACTGGTAGTTAATGCATGTGTGAGGTGTGTCCTTGGTTTGTAGCTGTCATCATAGTATTTAATGTGCAAGTGTAATATCCTCAATATTAGCAGCTGACCTGTGAAAGGTGACTGTTGTACTACTGAACTGTATCATACTCAGTAACAATGGCACAGTTGTGCCCACTGACATTAGTTTCCTCACTTCTGCAGGTCCCTCCGGTGTAACAGCAATGCAGCTTATCCATGCTGGTGAGTGTGTATTAACAATACCTGTAATAGTCTTGATAGTAATAGTAATATTAGGCTCACTTAGCAGTGCTCTTTGTATGCATGCAGGTGTGTCTGTGTGTTGATATCACGCATACTGAGTAGTGTACAATTGTGTGCAACTGTGTGCATGTGTGCATGTGTGCATGTGTGCACCTGTGCATGTGTGCATGTGCACATGTGTGCATGTATGCATGTGTGCATGTGTGCACGTGTGCACATGTGCATGTGTGCACGGGTGCACGTGTGCATGTGTGCACGGGTGCACGTGTGCATGTGTGCACCAGTGCATGTGTGCATGTGTGCATGTGTGCACGTGCACATGTGTGCATGTGTGCATGTGTGCATGTGTGCACCTGTGCATGTGTGCATGTGTGCACCTGTGCATGTGTGCATGTGTGCATGTGTGCATGTGTGCACCTCTGCATGTGTGCATGTGTGCATGTGTGCATGGGTGCATGTTTGCATGTGTGCATGTGTGCACATGCGCATGTGTGCATGTGTGCATGTGTGCACCTGTGCATGTGTGCATGTGCGCATGTGTGCATGTCTAGACCTGTGCATGTGTGGAAGTCTGCATCACTGGTAATATTGTGTAGACATTGTAAACTGTGTTTCCTGTTTCCCTCCCACAGGTTCTGGTGCTGCTCTGGTGTCATGCAGCAAGGAACCTGAATCAGGTGCCATGGGTACTGATAATGATGACATCTGTGTAATGGCACAGGAAGGTATGCCAGGGTCCATCATTGGTCAGCCGATTGACAGTACACAGCTGTCAACCCCATCAATGCACACAGTTATCCTGCCAATACTCCTTTTGTCACCAATTTCCCTAGGTGAACAGCATACAGTGGGCATTGACCAGGGTAATGTGGTATCTGTGGCACATGCCTCCCCACACAGCAGCCATGGGCATCACCCTGAGATGGTACCACACAGACAGATGTCCAGGGGTTCTCGTGGGAGCATCCGTGGGCGTACTGCCCCTGTCAGACGTGCCCACAGAGGTCTTACAACCTCAGCTATGTTTCGGGCTGTCATGCAGGCACAGTCACATATGGAACGGTACACCAGACAGGGTCTGAGGGAGCTGACAGCATGTCGCACAGCCATGACTGACAGTATGCGTGACATTGCGGCTGCCATCCGTAATTTCACTGATGTCATAGACAGACATTGTGGGGACATATTAGAATGGTTCCACAACTACATGTCCATGAGCCAGGGCGATGGTGGACAGTTGAGGCGTCGACATGGGCATATGCCAGCAAAAGCAGCAGTTGGCAGTCGCCGTGGATGACAACAGGGCTGCGGCCACCCCAATAGTGCCAGCAGCAGCCCCAGCAATGCTGGGTCTGTGCTGTCATCAGACCGCCCCAGGAGACCACGTGCACGTGGCTCTGGCCAGGCCCGACAGGGATCTGTGTCCAGTCAACGAAAACCTGCTTCTGATGACAGTACCCAGTCTGGGTTAGTACCGGATATGGTCCGGAGCACCCCTGCAAGGCACAGGTACCATGTCCGTGGCCAGAGACACTGATCTGTATGACCTGGCAGGTACAGTCTGTGGCCGTCGACAAACACCAGTATATGGCAGCCATGAGGTGGAACTGTGTGCATCCATACACACATGCGAATTGACAACACCTAGGGCTACTGCATACATGCACACACTGCATCAACATTGCCCCACCTTGTACTGTTGTCCCTCACCAACACACATACACATATATGTCAATCGGTGGTATCGGTGGCTGACTCAGGCATACCAAGTTCACACCCTGTGCATATGATGAGACTGTGCCACCTCCTGCAATCGGTAACATCAGTGCAGGTACAGGTTAACATGTTGCTGATGCACAGGGTGACTACATAGACGTGTAGTAATAGCATCATGTTGTTAACAGTACTGTGTGCTGAAATAATTGTGGGTATATCACAGCATGCCTGATGCAGTAAGGGTGTGATTGTCATGTACTGTTGTCTACACCCATGGTAAGTACCATAGTGTATCATCTGCACATGTTGGCATACTGGTGGTAAGGATGTCAACAGAAGGCTACATACATAGGTAGCACAGGGGATAAGGTAATGAAAGTATTAATACGCAATGATGGACATGTAAACTGCAAGTGGCATGTTGCCCACACTGGACTCTGCAATGCGGTTGTTTGAGGATGTTGATATGTGTGCAGTACTACACGACTGGTACAGGACACACAAGAGCACCCTAGCACTGCAATCTCACATCTCATACCATGCTAGACAGCCCCAACACACAAAACTAACTGTCACAGGAAGGAGAGTCCCCATACATGTCAGGGATACTGTGGTGGCAGGCCAGGTAGCATACATCCTACTAAGTATGGAACCACTGAGTGAAGGCTCAGTGTCTGTTATTTGACATGTGTATTACTGCAGGAATGAGCACATGGGTTTCCATCCAGTTATTGTACATCCTGACAATACATGGTCTGTACACTTGTGTGCACTGAGACTGGACCCTAGCCATCTGACCTGTGTATTTCCATGTACATGTGCATAGTGCCTGCATATTTGCAGTGTTACCTACTGGAAGTGGTACAGCTTGTTTGTTGTACAATGGACTACATGCAGCCCTGCTTACTGTAGCTTTGTTTGCATGCATGTTTGCTTGCACAATTACCCTGGAATACTGATCCCACCTGCAATGCATAGTTACAGAGCTTCTGTGGACTCCTAGTGACATCTGCATAGCTTACTATATGTATGTCCATGTCTCACTTGACAGAATGTCACTGTTTGTCCTTTTCACATGTACGTTGCCTGTGACACATTGCATATGACTTACCTGGCATTTGTCCACATGAGCAGTCATATATGCTACTGCTAACTAATCACAGGCACTGCACCCTCACATATTCATCTTCTGTTGAACCACCTGCTTCGCTAGGGATGGCTTGCACATGTCACCACTGGGCTTTTGGATATTGGCAAAGGCTCTTGCTACCCCCATAGTGCCTTTGTTAGGCAAGGCTCAAATGACAAACCCACCTTCATAGGTATCACAAGGGATTAGAAACTACGAGTAACGCTACCCAACGCCAGAAGTCTAAACCTCAAGATGCATGCACTTGAAACTCTCCTTAGCATGGAGAACATCGATATCTGTGCAGTAACAGATGCCTGGTTCAGGGCTACTAAGAGCACCCCAGCACTACCAGGTTATACCTCATACCATGCTTTTCAGCCACAAAACTTGGAACGAACCACAAAAGGAGGGGGAGTATTGATATTCATCAAAGATACCCACACCTCCAGGTTGGTGGCAAAGCACCAAGCATCAGAGACTATCCATGTGCAACTAACAATGGGTGAAACTGCCTTCCAGGTTATAGCCTGCTACAGACCACCCTCCCAAACCCAAGAACTGCACTCGGCCTTCCTGAGAACAGTGGAAAATATGAAGGTCTCTCCAAACACCATTATATTGGGCGACGTCAACTACCCAAACATAGACTGGGAGCATGACTCTAGCTCCAACACCCTAAGCCAAAGATTCCTAGAATATATGAGCTCAAATGCTATGGAACAACTTGTTACCACTCCCACAAGAAGGGGAAACATACTGGACCTGATCATCACCAACATGGGGACTCTATGCTCCAGTCCAGAAGTGTATCCCTCACTGGTAAGATCAGACCATAAACTAATCTCACTGGATATTCACATCCCGACCCCACCCCCTGCCCAGAACACCACAGTGAACAACTTCTCTAAAGCAAATTCACACTCCTCAAAACTGAGGTGGAAACCTTCAAAGCCCCCGGGCCTGTTGAAACTACAGACCAGACCGCAGATTCCTCTATAAACGCATTCTATGGACACCTTCAGGAATGCATGGATCATGTGATCCCGAATAAAACCAGGACCCAATCATCCAAAGGCAGACGTCCTGTCTGGTGGATCCCAGCCATAAACAAACTACACAATAGAAGGAGGAAGCTACTAAATGATACAGCAAAATCCCAAAAAGGGAAGGCATCACTGATCAGTATTAGCAAATAACTACAGGCACTCATAGGATTGTCTAAGGCCAGCTTTGAGAGAAATTGCACAGGACACTAAGGATAATCACAAGGCTTTCTTTAGTTATGTTAGGAACCTGGGTGGTAATTCCCAGATATGCTCAGAGGTAGTCCAAAATGTCAATAGAAACACCAAACCCACTGACATTGCCAACATTCTAGCTGACAGGTTCAGCGCATACTTCCCCCCCCTCTCCACACCGAAAGGGCAAATATGTATCCCAGCAGAGTGCTGCCCCCCTGACATCTCAGATGCTCAGGTAAGAGCCGCCCTCTCCAAAGCAATACACACTGCATCAATGGGACCAGACAGTGTCCCGGGCTGTGTCCTACATGAACTCCAAGAAGAGCTACAACCAAACATAAAACTACTGTTTAATCCCAGCCTTACTACAGGATATGTGGCCAAAGAGTGGCGTACAGCAACAGTGGTCCCTCTACAGAAAGGTGGTGCCTCAACGGATCCTGGACACTATCGCCCCATAAGCCACACTAGCTCGGTCTACAGAGCTATGGAAAGGATTATCATGGACCTCATAAATAAAGATATTGGGGACCTACAGACACTGGCTCATACCCAGTTTGGCTTTGTTAAGGACAGATCCTGCCTCTCAAACCTGGTTGATTTCTTTGAAACAGTCACCAAGGCCATTGACGAGGGCAAGGTGGTCCACACAGCCTACCTGGACCTCGCAAAAGCCTACGATACAATACCCCTCTCGGGCAGTTTAGAGAAGCTCACCAGCTTAAATATAAGCCCCTATGTCACTAGATGGATTGCACACTGGCTCAAGGACAGAACCCACATGGTTAGAATTGCTGGAGCCATGCCAGACTCCAAACCAGTTACAAGTGGTGTCCCACAAGGCTCAGTCCTGGGACCTCTCTTGTTTGGTATATATTTATCGGAGGTACAGGCCAACATGGAAGGACTGTGGCTGACCAAATATGCAGATGACTGCAAACTGGCCGCCATAATCGACTCTCCAGCTGACACAAGCATCCTCCAAAAGGGCCTCATAGAAACAGACAACTTGTGCCAGAGCCATGGCCTCAAGCTGAATGCAAGAAAGTGTATAGTATTTCCCCTTTGGCAACAACAAAGTGCCCACAAAGTACCACATAGGTGGTAATCCATTAAGTACAGAAGAAGTAATTAGGGACCTGGGGACCCAAGTTGATAGCAATCTCTCATTTGACAACCACGTGGCCAAAGTGGTTAGAAAGACATTTTATATAGCCCACCCCATCATGAAGGGATTCACATCTAGATCAGGGGAGGACATCGTGCCTCTTTACTCATCCCTCATCAGGCCCATAATTGAGTACAATACCCCTGTTGGGATTTACCTTACCAGACACCTGCAGCAACTGGAAAGACCCCACAAGTACCTCACCAAGAGGATCAAAGGGCTCAAACAGATGCCATATGCTGACCGGTTAAAGAAACCCCAGCTCTACTCAATGGCATACCGCCTGTTCAGAGGCGATCTGTGCCAAATGTATAAAGCCATGTCAAACCCGGAATTAATGGGCATGCTGCACCTGAGAATATCCATATCCCATCGAGCTACACACTTGAGAGACTTGAACCTCAGCACTGAAATAAATAGGACATGCTGGAGGGACAGATTCATAACCCAGAGGCTCTCTTCACTCTGGAATAAAATCCCAGTCCAGGTTAGGCAGAGTCCCTCATTGACTCTCTTCAACAGGAATCTTGATGAGTGGATGGGACATTGTAGGTTTACCCTGGGTATCACTTCTGTGTCACTGTTAGACAGAGGCACAGTATACTAACCTTGAAAAAGGGCATGGCAAGATATATTTACAATGGGTGGTGACAGACAAACACATTCTGGCTAGGTTTATAAATGCCCTAGGGCAGATAGCCTAGTATGAACCTATGAACCTATGACGCTATGTACCTTGTTCCCCATTAGCCCTATGTGCTGTTAATCACCATGGCAATTGCAATACTATGGTAGCATGTGCAAAGGTCAGTTGTCAGTCACCTCTATGGTACAGTTGTGGAATATGTGGGTCATGTGGCAATGTCACAGCTGCCACATGTACACAGTCAACCCTCTCCCCTACACATGGATGTACAACACATGTATGAGATGGAACCAATTAGCCAAACTGGGGACTAAGCACTCTGAACCCAGTACTGGCATAACCTGTCAGGTGGCATGAAATACTACAGTGACTACAATACCAGTCTGATGTAGACCTACACTGACAGCAATACAAGCACGTGAACACACTGGGCCATTCGTGGAGCCTAAGAATAGCATCCTGCCTGAGCGGCAGACACTTCTGCAGCTGGCACACAGGCATACGTTATGCCAGAACACATCACGCATAAAACATAGCACACAAATCCTGTGTGCCAAACAGTCACAGCCTGTACGGCTAGACAACACACCTGCCACAGTTGTGTTAGGTACCTTTATTGTCCGGTACAGTGAGGTCACGCTCACCAGGCTGGGCAAGGTGAAGGTCACAGTGATATGCCCGTGGGGCACTATGGTCCACCACATAACACAAGCATACAGGTCAGTCAGAGGCATGGACACATATGACTCAGTCATTGTCCATGCCACATACCTTCTCCTGCTGTACTTATAGGGTGCTGACATCATCAGTGTTTAGAAAGGGAAATGTGCATCCTGTAGTGTGTTCTCCTAGTTGCCAAAAGGGACATTTCCCTTACACAGACTTGCACACACGCTAACTCCTTTCATCCAAATACACACACTTGCAGGATTTAAACCCCTACCTAACTATGTTATGACACTCAAGATGGACGCATTAGCGGAGCACGCTATTCGCATGACTGAGAGGTTTTCCTTCTCCTGCTGTACTTATAGGGTGCTGACATCATCAGTGTTTAGAAAGAGGAATGTGCATCCTGTAGTCTGTTCTCCTAGTTGCCAAAAGGGACATTTCTTTCATACAGACTTACACACACACTGACCCCCTCCACACATACTGAGCATTTGCAGGATTCAAACCCCTACCTAACTATGCTATAATGCTCGAGACAGACGCATTAGCAGAGCGTGCTATTCGCATGACTGGGCAGTGCTGACATCATCAGTGTTTAGAAAGGGGAATGTGCATCCTGTAGTGTGTTTTCCCAGTTGCCAAAAGGGACATTTCCCTCACACAGACTTGCACACACACCAACCCCACTCACACGCACCCACACTGAGCATTTGCAGGATTCAAACCCTTACCTAACTATGTCACGACACTTGAGATGGATGCATTAGCGGAGTGCACTATCTGGATTACTTAGCATCTGTTCTGCACCTGCAGTATTTATAGGGTGCTGACATCATTATTTCTACAGAGGTATGTAAATCTAGTACTACCTGTCAGGTGGGGGATAACATATATATGCATTTGCAGCCACCTACGTCAGGGTCAGATATGCACATGGCACTGGCAGGTTATGTTTTATACCATGCTTCGTGACCACAGGACCTGTAACACACAACACAACCAGTCCTGAGCACCCCTCCCACATCCAGGACACACACTTTGTTTCCCTGGGCACAGTGCCAAGATATGCAGGTGTTCACATACACCATTCCAGTTGTTAACGTCAGGTACAGGAATATTGTGTGTGGGAACTACTCAGGCCTCTACAACATTACCCTACAGCCACTACAATTTGTGAGTCCATGTGCTATGGCAGAACCACTCACCACAGCCACAAGGGGGAATACATATTGCACCTGACCATCTACAACATGGGTACTCACTGTTCCACACCAGAGGTAGACCACCATTGTTGATATCTGACCATACCCACCTTTCCCTGGCCATCCATATCCCATCCCCACCCCCAGGCAAGGTTGTCACTGCAAACAAACTGTATTTATCAAAAGCAGACTTTACACTTGTGAAGACTGGGATGGAAGACTTCAAAGGACCCATGCTGGGGGTGTATACAGGCCACTCTGCATACTCCTTGACAATTGCATTCTATGAGCATGTGGAAGGTTTGCATTGATCATGCTATCCCAAATATACCCATGACTGCTCCACAACAAGACACCTATCAGATGTACACCAGCCATATATGAGTTGTCCAACAGAGTGAGCTAATACATTGCAGAGCAGTAGCCCACAGAGGGAGGACATCTCTGAACAGTACCGGCATGACAGTTCAATCCCTCATAATCATCAGGACACAGTGTTGACAGTGAAATTGTCCAGACAATGCAGATAAGGCTCCCCTCAGTCTGTTATTGATGCCCACTTACTGTTAGAGGTCCTCAGCAACCCTCTTCCAGCACACACCAACAACATGGCTGTGGCTTAGCAAATTCAAACCCTGGGATCTCCACTGTGACCATGCTTGACAGAGGCACAGCACACTAGCCTCACACGGTGCCTTATGTGACCTACTTTACAGTGGCACAGTAGCCTACTGTACTGGGGAGGCAGACGCCAAGCACACTCTGGCTATGCTGTCATTCCCTAGGGCAAACAGCCTAGTGTTGATCTCTACACCCATATGTTTAATTGTCAAATGCACATTATTTGTTGCTGATAGACTATTTGCAGGTCTTTATTGCCATAGCATTCCCTGTTTGTATGAACAACTTGTGTATCTGTGGAAGATGTTTGCATATGGGAGGGATCCACTATATCACATATGTCTCTGTAGTCATTTAACTGTGTGCACTGGGCAGATTGCTATAATGTGGTTGGTTCCTGGAATAACACGTACAAATACCAGATATGTGTGGCCAACTGCTAAACTGAGATTTGGCCTAAGTGTGTGAGCATGCCCAGTTCAGCTTTCCCATGGCATGTTGTCTGACATATGTCTCATTTATCAAAGTGTGTGAGCATGCCCAGTGTGACTCTGCAGCCCACCACATTTGTGGATGAGTGTGAACTTCAACAAATATCTCCCGTTTATGGTTGTGTGTTGTGTGTCATGTTGTGTAGTTACTGTCTGACTGCTTTGTGCATGAACACAACAGGGATTATACTGTGCCTGCAGGGTTTGCATGGGATACTTTGCATACAGTTGTCAACATCCTTTCATACTGACCTAACACTGTAGTACCGTATAGTGTACTGGTTCAGTACTTTGACTGTGGTGGACAGTATCCTGGGCTTTAGTCATATCACTGCTTTACATTTCCATAGTGAGCACAACAGCCTGGTTAGGGGCCGGTTGTGCACATCTGACCATGTTACATTATGTTCAGATATGAACTACTTAAACCAGGCTTGTCCAACATTGGTAGTGTATTCCACAACATAGGTGTACATTTGCAAACACTAGCGATGTGCCCTAGGCCATTTCTAATGCTAGTCGGAGAGTGTGTTTGTCCTTCGACACACATTGTAAGTGGAGTTTGCCATGACATATGTCATGGTTAGTATACTGTGCCTCTGTCTACCTGTGACATAACAGTGATACCCAGGGTAAACCTACCATCTCCCATCCACTCATCAAGATTCCTCTTGAGGAGAATCAATGAGTGACTCTATGGATAGCCTGTACTGGGAGTTTACTCATGAGTGAGGGTGGCTTCTGTGTTATGGATCATGCAGTACAGCTTGTCCTATGTATGTCAGTGCTGGGGTTCAGGTCTCTCATGTGCATAGCTCACTGCCATTCAGATTGTACAAGGTGCAGCATGTTTATTGATTCCAGCTTGGACATGGCTTTATACATCAGGCACAGCTTGCCTCTGGGTGGACAGTATGGCAGTGTGTGTAGCTGCAGTTTGTTTAATCAGGCAACACATGGCATCTGTGCAAGCTCTTTGATACTCCTGGTGAGGTACTGTTGAGGACTTTACAGTTGATGGAGGTGTCTGCCGAGGTACATCCCACAGGGGCTATTGTAGTCAATTGTAACACTGATAAAGGATGACTGCAGAGCCACAATGACCTCCCCTTATCTAGATCTGACAACCTTCATGATTAGGTGGGTATATGGTATGTTTCTGTAAACACTACAGCCACATGTTTGTCCAATGCAGGATATCTATCACCTTGTGTCCCCAGGTCTCTCATTACATGTTAAGTACGTAATGGGTTAACACCTATGTGGTAATTGGAGGGCACTTACTGTATATCCACGGGGGTTGATTATACACTTTTCTGCAATTAGCTTGCTGACATGACTATGGCACCAGTTGTCTGTTTATATGTGTCCCTTTTGTGGGATGCTTGTGTCACCTGGAGGGTCAGATATGGTGGGCAGTTTGTAGTCCTCTGCAAACATGTTCAGACACAGTCCTTCCATGTTGGCCTGTACCTATGGGACATATATACCAAACGAGGAAGGTCCCAGGACCAAGCCTTGTGGGATGCCAGTTATATCTGGTTTGTAGTCTGACATGGCTGCAGCATGTCTGACCATGTCAGTTCTGTCCTTGGTCTGGTTTGCAACCCCTCTACTGACATAGGGGTTTATATTTAAGTTGGTGAACATATCTATAATGAACATGTAGGGTATTGTATAGAAGCCTTTGCAAGGTCCAGCTACACTATGTGGACCACATTGCCCTCATCAGTGACCTTAATGACTGTTTCAAATAAGTCAAACATGTTTAGGGGCAGGATCTGCAGTTAAGAAAGCCACACTGGGTAGGGTCCGGTGTCAGTAGGTCCCCAATATATTTATGTCTGTGGTACATGCTGATCCTTTCCATAGCTGTGCAGACCGAGCTTCTCAGGATTCTGGAGTGGTAGTTTTCAGTATCCATTCAGGCAACACCTTTGTTGAGAATGACCACTGTTGTTGTACACTGCTCTTTGGGTACATATCCTGTGGTAAGGCTGACATTGAGCAGTAGTGTGATTTGGCATTCCATTCTTCTTGGAGTCCATGTTGGACTCAGCCCAGGACACCATCTCATACCATTGCTGCTGTGTGTTTTGCTTTGTAGATGCTGGCTGTTACCTCAGCATCTGCAATGTCAGGGGGCCAGCAGTCTGCTGGGATAGATATTTTGCATTCTGGAGGGGGGGGGGTTGCACTGCACCTGTCAGGATGTATGTTGGCAATATGTGTGTGTGTTTGGTATGTTGTTTGTAATATTTGTGTGATTCAGAGCATATATGTGAATTTCCAACACGGTTCCTACCATCAGTTGTGGAAGCCTTGGAATTATCCTTAGTGTCCTGTACAATTTGTATCTTCATAGGTTCATAGGTTCATACTAGGCTATCCACTCTAGGGCATTTGTAAGCCTAGCCAGAGTGTGTGTGGCTTTCGCCACACCTTGCTATGTAAATATTATGGCCATTTATGATTTGCTTTGCTGTGCCTCTGTCTGGACATGACACAGTGAAGATCCCCAGTGTAAATCTACGATCATCCATCCACTTGGCAAGATTCCTGTTGAAGAGTGTCAGTGAGGGGCTCTGCCTAACATGGAGTGGGATTCTGTTCCAGGGTGTGGGGAGCCTCTGGGTTATGTATCTGTCCCTCCAGCACATCCTATTTCATTATGTGTTGAGGTTGACATCTCTCACTCTCACAGCTCCGAGGGCTTTGAGTTTTCTGGGGTGGAGCATGTCCATTACTCCTGTGTTGGACATGGCCTTGTACAACAGACATACAATGCTTCTGTGTAGGCAGTATGTGACTGCATTCAGCTGTGGTGTCTAAGGCCCAGGCAGCATATGACATATATTTGAGACCCTTTATCCTCTTGGTGAGGTACCTTTGAGGTCTTTCTAACTGCTGCAGGTGTCAGGTAAGGTACATCCCAAATGAGGCATTGTACTAGATTATGGGTCTGATAAGAGAATAGTATAGGGGCACAATGACCTCTGTTGACGTAGATGTGAATCCTTTCATGATATGGTGTCCAATATAGACAGTCTTCCTAGCCACATTGGCAATGTGAGTGTCACATAACAGGTTACTGTCCACTTGTGTCCCTAGGTCCCTGATTACTCCTTCCATACATAATGGTTTACCACCTATGTGGTAATTTGTGAGTACCTTGTTTGGTATTTGGTGAGACATTCATACGGTCCAGTGTCTTCAGGACTGCTGGGTGGGGTTCCTGTGTGTGAGAGTGTGGTCTGTAGCATGCTACAGACTGTACAGCAGTCTTGCCTACGGTTAGTTGCACATGGGTGGACTCCAATCCCTTGTGCATTGTCAGTTACCTGGACGTATGGGTGCCTGTGCTGAATATGGATACTCACCCTCCTTTTATGTTTTGTTCCAGGTTTTGGGGCCATAACGCATGATATGTGGTATATCCTGGTAGTGCTGGTGTGCTGTCAGGAGGCTTGCAGCAGGTTTCTGTCACTGCACAGACATTAATGTTCTCCATACTGGGGATGGCCTTGGGAACATGCATATTGAGGTTTACACATCTGGCATTGGTCAGCATTACCCTTATGTTTCTTTCCACTTAAGTTTTGTAGGGTGGTGGGTTAGTCTTTTCAGCCTTGCCTACAAAAGGCTCTATGGAGGTGTCAAAAGCCTTATCCAATATCCAGATGCACAGGGGTAACAGGTGCAAGCCATACCTGGAACAGCTGCATGGCTTGTCAAGCATGACATCCCAAGCAGACAGACATTGGATCCCCTTGGAATGACACCAGTAATTGTGCCACTTGTTATAACTGATCATTCCGTGTTTGTACTGTGGCATCATTCTTGGTGAGGGTAGGATGCTGCAAATGGTCAGTGTCATACCGGCCTGGACTACATAATCGGAGAGCTCATCTATGTCTTTTTTCATGTAGTCCGGGGAGGTACATCTCAGGTCATTCACACCAGCATCGACTATGACTGCATCATATTTCTACTTGCTTTGGGGTGACCTGCATACTTGTGTTATGTGGCGTATTGTAGCAGCCTACAGGCAGCTTACTGTACCCTTTCCCTTGTTCAGTCTGGTGTGCGGGACAGCAGCGTGACTCACTATGGAGTCACCTATTACAACTGTATCAGGCATGTTGTTTCTCCTTCTGGCCTGTGACTGTTTGGCACACCAGCTTTGTGTACTATGTGTTGCATGTGCTATGTTTGGAGTTTGCTTGATTGGGTGTCTGCTTTGGAGGCCTCTGTTGGTGTGGTGTGTTTGTAATTTGGGCCTCTGGGAATGTTTTTCTGTGTTTATGTCTTTGGTTTGCAGTTGTGATAGGTCTATGTGGGACTGGGTTGGTGGTGTGTGTGGTTACCTTCTCCTCCTGATTAGTTTTGGGAGTACTGAGTTGAGGGAGCTCAGCCTCCAGTTTGGATAGATGGTTGCATCTCTCACATATATTTGTATTTCTTGGGGGGAGTTGGGGGTTGTCTGTGTACTTGGGGCAGGTGTAACATTGCCTCAAGATTCACAGATTCAACTTGTTGTAGCTGGCCTTAGTGGATTGTATGTGTGGACATATTTTATTGCCATACTACTGATCAGTGATTACTTCTTTTTTTATGTTTGCTCTATCATGTAGTAGCTTCCTCATTCTCTTGCATGGTTTGGTTATGGCTGGTGTCCACCATGCCAGATGCCTGCGTGTATGGAATTGTGTCTTGTTTTAATTTAGGATTGCATAATCCAAGCATTCCTGGCAGTGTTCATGGAATGCCTGTATAACAGGTTCTGAGGTGTGGCCCATATTTTGCACCTGCACAGGACCTTTAATGGATTCCACATCAGTTTGGAGGAGTGCAAATTTTGCTTTACACATGTTTTTCACTGTGGTTTTCTGGCCAGGGACTGTGGTCAGGATGTGCATATCCAGTGTGATTACTCTATGGTCTGGTCTTACCAGTGAGCAATACACTTCTCATCTTGCCATCTAGTACCCATGTTGCTGATTATCACATCCAGTATGCTTACCCCTCTTGTGGGAGTGGTACATTGTTCCTGGGCATTTTGGTTTATGGATTCTATGAACTTTTGACCTACAGTGTTGGAGCTAGTATAATGCTCCCAGTCTATGTCTGGGTATTTTCAGTCACCCAATGTAATGTGGTTTGGAGGACTTGATATATTCATGTATTCCAACATAGGCCAGGTGCAGTTCCTGGTGTTGGGATGGTAGTCTGTAGCAGGCTATAAACTGGGGGGCAGTTTTAGCCACTGTTACTTGACCATGGCTAGTCCATGCTGCTTCTTGTTGTGGTACCAACATGGGGGTGTGGTTATCCTTGACAATTATTGCTAGTCACCCTCCTTTTGCAGCTTGTTCCATGTTTTGAGGCTGTACAGCACAGTATGAGGTGTAACCTGGTAGAGTTAGGGTGCTGTTGTGAGCCTTGACCCAGTTTTCTGTTACAGCACAGATATCAACATTCTCCATACTGGGTGAGTTTAGACTGCATGCATCTTGCTGTTTAGACTTCTGGCATTGGGTAGTATTACATCTAGGTTCTTATCCCTTCTGATACCTATGGAGGTAGGTTTGTGTTTTGAGCCTTACCTATTCAGGGCACACTGTGGGTAACAACAGCCTTTGCCAGTATCCATACGGCCTGCACTGATAGGTGCACGCCAGTTCTAGCAGGTGGGGCATCATGTCATGCTCAGCATGTCATCCCAGGCTGGCACACATTGGATCCCCTTTGACTAACTGCAATACTTCAGCCAATTATTGCACTTGATCATCTCATTGTCATATTGTGGCATGATGCTTGGTGAGGGTAGGATGTTAGTCACGGTCCTCAGGTGTGCATATAGTACATGGTGTTACATTACTTAACACATGGCATTCATGCCTCAGGTGGTGCTGCAGGGCTGCCTCTGTCGGATGCACATATTACACTCGCTGTACATGTTTGTGAGCAGGTCATGTCATTTTAGACATCCCTGTTATTATTTGAGTGAGTCAGAGGGGGTATCATTCCCAGGGTTCCTACTGAGCCAGTGTATGTGCTATGCATTGCCTCTTTGCCAAGGACAGGGCACACTGGGCATGCCTCCTTCTGCCTACTGGGGCAGGCTCAGGTTGTTCCTCCTCCAAGTCACGCTCTGCCTGTGATGGCCTTGGCAATGGTGGGGGGCTGTTTGGCCCAGCCCTATGCTGGTCCTGCTGCAGCTGTTTTCACAAGATCATATTATGTAGCATAGCACATACCATGACAATTTGGGTACATGTAGTTGGTCTGTACTGCAAGGCTCCACCAGATGTGTCCAGACACCGGAACCGTGACTTGAGCAGCCCAAACACACGCTCTATTACATTACGTGTTTGTGCGTGTGCCTCATTATGGCGTTCCTGTTCAGGTGTGTGTGCGTTTCTGATGGGTGTCATCAGCCACGGCTCCAGTGCATAACCTGCATCCCCCACTAGGTGTCTGTGTGGGATGTCCCCATTGGAAAATGTCTGGTACAGCTGCGTCAAATGCCAGATGTAGGAATCATGGTAGCTCCCAGGGCAGCCAGCACACACATTCATTATTATGCCCTGGACATCACACACGACCTGGCAGTTGATGGAGGGGAAGCCCTTGCGGTTAATGTAGGCCCTACCCCGCTCACCGGCTGGTGCTTTGATGCATATGTGCGTGCAGTCTATTGCACCCACTACCTCAGGGTTTTCCGCTATTTGCTGGAAGAGACGCATATTGCTGGCCAATACCTCACGGGCATTGGGGAAATATACATGATCACCGACATGTGCTGACATGGCATCCAGAAACTGGTGCAGTACCCTGGAGGCTGATGCCTGTGATATCCCCATCATATCACCAGTTGGTCTCTGGAAGTTACCTGTTGCTAGTATTCTTAGGCCAACACATACCTTGGTTTCCACTGGGATGGGTTCCCCTCTGTTGGTTCTGTGTGTGAGGCATGGCCTGCACAGCTCCACTATTTTCTGCAGGAGCTCTCTGTCCACTCTATAGCGCTCTACTATCGCCAGCTCATGTAACCCGTGGTAGGTGACCCTGGGCCTGTACACTCTTCTCCGTCTCCTCACTGTGGGTTATCTGGCACCATCTGCATTGTCACCACCCTCAGCAAGTTGCCTATGTCTCATTATGACAGCTATGGCAGCCCCTAACATTTCTGCTCTGAGTTCAGCTTTTTCAGTTTTCACTTCTAATAGCTTACTCCTGTCTTGCAGTGTCTCTTGAGAGAAACATCTTGCACTGCTGTTTGCAGAGTTTTAAGTGCTTGGCTGAGCTACTATTCTGCCTGTGTAATTGCCTGCTTCTAATTGTTTTCACCTGCTATCTCCAGCAGTATTCCCTGCTAGCTTCCTACTAATTCTGTTGCTTCCTTTTTCCTGTCTGTTTCCTCAGGGGGGAACAGCATTCATACTAGCAGAAACACGCTCACAGTGGCTTACACGTGCGCACACATGCTTACACAGTTCAGTATCTGCTTATTCGGGTTAAAACACGCGCACACCCATGCAAACAGTGTTAAACAACTCCCAACACACTCTCACATGCTCAGTCTGCCTTACACGCGCGCACACTGTCTTATTTGCACTTCATGGCGTGCACACATGCGCATGCACGCCCAGCAAGAAACTTTGGTGTAGGCAACAGTGTACACCTTCCATTTCTTGACTTTCCCATGCTTATGTTGTGGCACTCCTCTTTCCATGATATGTGTCTGACATCTGTCATGTAACTCTGACCTCCAATGAACTGCATTTCTTTCTGCCATTCCCCCCTGTGATGTCACCTATCTCCTACTCTATTCCTCCCCCTTATGTATCTCTTACACTACTCAGAATGTGCTCATTTGCTATGTGACAGTGGAATTCAGTATCCTAACACTCATTTGCATCAGATTGCCTACTAATGCTTAGTTACATCTCTTAGACTCAGCTTCCCCCCTTAGCAACCACTAAATGGTGGCCGTGTTGTTTTTGGTCTGCTGGTCCCTGCATTGTAAATCCATGTATTGCATAAAACCCACATTTGTGGGTTTATAACCTTCATTTTTTATGTTTTATAGAGCGCAGCCCATTTGCGCGGGGCTGCGCTGGGTTTAAACACCGGCGATCGCCGAAAAAAAAATATATTTATTTCTCATATTTGCATGGGGGTACCTTGCCAATGGCCACATGTTTGTCCATTGGCATGCTGCCTAACACATATGCACCCTTTATTTGGAGCTGACATTGCTCCATTGTGTTTTTTGCAGAAACGTACTCAGTTGTCAACTGAGTACATTTCTGCAGCTAAAACGGCTCTTACACGGGCTGCTTTGGGCTTCCTGGATTGCTAATCAACCTCATTTGCATGCTATTCGGCTGCAAGTGAGGTGATTAGCTTATCCACGCCCACTCCGAGTAAGAGACGTTTTAGCTGGTCTCTTACACGGACTTTGGGCTGTTCCTGGATCGCGAAGGCTGCATGGAGTCTTACACTACTCTTAGACTCCGTGCAAGCCTTCGTGAATCCTGCCCTATGAAACAAGTAGTTATGGTATACATTTGCAATGTTACCTTAACTCTGTTGTCTTGTAACATGAACAAATGATACTTAAGCATCAGTACATTCACATGAACAGCACCCTGTCTGTATTTGAACAATCAAACTATTGAATAAACAACAACACACAATTTAGATTATTATCAGTATTTGCTACAGGCATATACTAGGAAGTAGAAATACCTATAAAGAATATGTGACATTGTATTAATTCACATTAAAGATGCAACAGAACCAAGTTCTGAAAGCTATACTTTATAATTTGCCCTAATGGACAGGGGCAGTCTGTAAGAAACTCAGAGCACAGGCAGAAATACATGCCATCCTCTTGCTCCTAGAGGTCATATATTGGGTAAAATTAGGTCATATTGGCTAGGTATGTAAGGGCCCTTAAGCTGTTAGCCTAGTAATCGCCTATGAACCTATGCATGGATGAATGGGATCTTAGCAACAGTTAAGCTGACATTTTCTTACACAATATGAAACAAATATTGTGAACAAGAATAAAAACACTGTGATGGAGCAGAGATAAAATCCACTAGTAATAAAATCAAAGGTAAGTGCTTTCACTGACTATAGAAGCTTCATCAGACCATAAAACAAGTACAAAAATTCAGATAAATACCCCTAAGCCATTCAGAATCCATCAATAGGCTCATTACAAACTTGTCATATGTACTCTCTTAATTACTAAATATTCACATTATCTGAACAGCCCTCTTGCTTTAAGGGCTGATCTTAATGAGACCCTCCCATTTAAACCCTTGCACTTATCTGCCTGTAGCGGCAGTATCCAGTTAAGCTCCCTACTTTCAGTCTTGCTGGAGATGTCACCCAACCTCTGATCTTCCGGTATAATCTCAGTTACCATAAAACTAAAATTATGTTTACTGGTAGTATCTATAACATGTTTGGCCAGTGGGTTCTTGTCATCTGACTGCTTAATACATCTAACATGCTCTCTGATCCTTTCCATCAATGCTCTGTTCATCTTGGCAATATACAAACTTTGGCAAGTATTACACTGGGCTAAATAGGCTAAATTCTTAGTCTGGCAGCTAGCTGAAACATCAAACCTATACACTTTCCCTGTAACAGGATGTTTAAAACTACTACTTTTACTAATAAAGATACAAAAATTACACCTTCCACAAGGGCAGGTGCCTTTACCAGAATTAGGATCGTACTTACTCAAAGGTCTATAACATAACAGACGCTTAATGAATTTCTTATTCTTGAAAATAAATCTTGGTTCTGTACCTATAACACCCAGTAAATCTTTGTCTGACATTAACATGTTCCAATTCCATTTTATAACCTTACGCACTGATGCAACGTTATTAGAAAAATACTGGGAAATCTTCTTTATTATCCTTTTCACCTTCTTAATTGTAGATGGAGTCTCCTTCTTCCATTTCCTGTGTGCTCATAGGGAGCTTTACTTATTCAATTATTTTGTGCATGATAGATGCATACATCTATACACATTTGTTTTATTAACGAGTTATGTCTTGATTTTCTGTTTTTCTGTTATTTTATGTTTCATCTTATAAAGGGCTATGGTGCCCAAGGCATCTGCACCTCATAAGCCACCATACAGGGATGTGGAGAATGAAATTATCATCCAGGCAATACATTGACATGACTCATTCTTCTAAGACAGAGGCAGAGGAAGATTCAGAGGTGCCAAATCCTCCCTTGACCATATCTTTGAGCAGTTGATCAACTAAATAAATGGTGTAGGAGGCCAAGGCCATAGCTATCATAAAATCTGACATAGGGCCAGTGACATGATAACACACAAGATATATAGGGCAGCTGCAATTGCCTGGTAATATATGATTATGGTGAGTGGTCATGCTACCAAACTCCCAATGACTGAAACAGAGGAATTCCTGTTCATTGTCACAGATCCTAGACACCTCAGCAAAGGGTTCACAGAGAAATGTTGTTGCTGAAATGGAGGACAACCCAAGTGTGTATACTGCAGAATTTCTCGGTATGCAATAGCTTCATAGGTATGTACTAGGCTAACAACCACTATGGCCTTTATAACCTAGCCATATAGCCCAAATCTCTGCGAATTTCTGGTTCCTTTGATAAGTGTAAGCAGGAGTTTTGGAGGTGAAATATTAACAAGCAGGGACCATGGAGATGAATTGTTTACAGGCTACCTGTGTCCATTCATGACATAGGTGCCAAACCATGGATGATTTTCCTGTTCCCCATCCAGTTGTCCAAGTTACACTTGAATTGTGTTAGGGAGGAACTCTGCTTCACATGGATGGAGAGTATATTCCAGAGAAGGGATAGTCTATGGGATACATACTTGTCTTTCCAACAGGTCCTATTTATATCATAGGCAGGGTTAAGTCTTTAGAATGGGTAATTCTGGAGAAGTTTGTTTTGCAGATAGTCCATCAGGGTAGAGTTAGAAAATGCCTTGTATGCCAGGCATAGCTCTCCCCTCAACAGCCTGTAGGAGACAGAATACAGGGATGGATCTTTGAGATGGTCTACATTGGACATGTTACTTATGTTTTTTGTGAAGAACCTCTGTGGACATTCCATTTGATGGATGTGCCTAGTTAGGTACATACCAAAGGGTGTCATTGTACTCAATGATGGGTGTGATGAATGATGAATACAGTGGAACAATGACCTCCTTGGACTTAGATCTCATACCTTTGTTAATGAGTTGCACAACAGAGAATGATTTCCTCACTACTGTAGACGTGTAATACTCAAAAGCTGGATTACTGTCTAAGTGTGTTCCCAAGTCCCTTACTACTGGGTCAGTTCTCAATATGATAGTAACCAGGAGTGGATGACAAACTTAAGGGGATCCCCTACACTACACCGACACACCACAAACCCAACAGCCAAAACGCCGACACCAAAACACCAAAACCACACAATACCAACAGTCCACATTACCAAGCACCATAACACCGACTCACAACACACACAACACAAGCAAACCAAAAACCTTACAAACCTACACTAAACCTTACATACACAACTATCTATGCACTAATCTTAACCCAAACCCTAACCCTAAGGTCCGTCAGTATCGCACACTTACCTTACCTGCACCCTAACCCTAAAGTCCATCACTATTGCATACTTACACAGTCATGCTCGTTTCACATGTTGGTGTTTTCAGCACTGGGATTTCGGACTGTCAGTTATTTCCCTTGTCAGTCTTCCGGTGTCAGTGTTCTTGTTGTCAGCATTTCGATCTGTTAGTATTCTCAGGTAGACCCCCTGAAGGATACTATTCTGCATTTCTTGCCATTTAGTTTTAGTTTGTGGCTTTGACACAAATTATTTGTCTGTGTCAGCCCTCCTTGGAGAACATTAGTGTAGGTGGGGGATTCTAAGACTGCTAAATGCAATGCAATCAAAAAATTCACAGACACAAGCGCGCGTGCATGCATACTTCTTTAGTATCAGGCTTGCTCTCACGTAGCCCCCCACTCCCACCCCACCTGTGCCAGTGATGATGACTATGCCCTGCTCTTTGCAATTTTTTTTTACTTACAGTTGCATATGTATGAGTGAGCAACTGTAATGCTTAATGCATAGTATTGGGCAAAGTCCATAGCTGTATATTGCAGATATCAGTCATACGCTATCACTGACATTACTGTGTACCTGAGACATGTTTCAGCTTAGGGAGATATAAATATCTGCATATGAGAAACGGTTATATAACTCTTTTTTTATACAGGTTTCATGCCTACTTTGGTAATACTGCAGCTACAATATGTGTCCTTGGGCATTGTCGCTGTCTGCTGCTAATAAACCATTACATGGTTCTGAAAAGGCTGTGGACTGTTGCAGCCATCAGTTTTAATATTTGTATGTGCTTAGAATGTTAGGTTTTCACTTAAAAGTAAGTGTGTGCCATCCTTTTCCTCTTAGCCATAGCCATGGTATAGTGTACATCCCTATGTCTGCCCGCACCAGCTTTGGCTAGTAGTTCTCCATCAGACTAATTATTTGTATCTACTGGAGCTGCTGGCCCTGCCTGTTGTCTTGCAGACTGTGGTCCTTACCCTTGGTGTCATTGTTGAAGCTGTCCCTTGAGAATTTTATTGTGCAACATGGCACAGACTATGAGTATGTGGACAGTGGTTGGTGAGTCATAATGCAGAACACCTCCTGATCTGTCTAGATATCAAAACCTTGATTTGAGCAAGCAAAATACACATTCTATGATATTCCTATTTTGAGTATGTGTATCACTGTATCCTTGCTTGCTCAGTGAGGTTGAGTGGCCCTTGTGGAAAGTCACCCTTAGCAAACCTTGTCTACAGCTCGCAGGTGTGCCATGTGAAAACTGCCTAGGTTACCCGAACAGATACTGTAGAAGATCCCTTGGACATTAAAGACAACCTGGTGATTTATAGAATGGTATGTACCTTCTTCCCTCTTCACCTAGTGGAGCTTCTATTTCTATGTGTTTGCAGTCTTTGCCCACCAAAACTTCAGGGAAGTGTGCTATTGCATAACATTTCTGGATGGTTCTTGCTTTCTCCTGTGGGGTGCATGAAAAACAGATATGCTCCCTAGCATGTTGTAGCATTGCATTTAGAAAATGACATAAGTTTCTAAAGGTGAGGCCTATGACAGCTGTAATATATTCCCTGTGGGTCACTGGAAAGTACCTGTAGCTAGTATACATAATTATACGCATACTTTTTTTTCATCTGGGTTGGTTTATCCCTGATTTCCGCAGGGCCTCAGGTGAGAGCTGCAGATGTTGCATATTTCCTCTAGTGTTTCCATGTCCACCCATTATCATTCTACAATTTCTGTGTCATACTGTCCATGATAAGTCAAACAGGGTCTAAACTCCCTTCTCCTTCTTGGCCAGGATCTTGCAGCAGCAGCAGCATAACCTTGAATGATATCCTTGCACATTTGTGTTTTGCAGATACTGTGAATTGTCTCTGTTATGACTTCCTGGGCACATGTCCAACTTTGAGACATAAAGTATATTATTTTATCACACTACGTTTTATCACTGCACTGTTTTATATCTAAAACATGTATCGTAAAGCAGTATTCACCAAATGCAATAATTTATATGCCCTACTAATTATCCCTTTTTTAACAGCAGCCTCAGTTCTGGATTCTACTAAAATCTATACTAGCGCTGGTCTTTCACTTAGGATCACCTATTCCTTTCCCTTTGCCTAAACTATAACTAGGAAATTACTATAATACAAGATAATTTTCTGATATTTGGTTTATTTGACTACATGAGGCTTTGAAAGCGAGTAGAACATTTCATAACACAAATACCAAGATTAACCTTTCATGTTTTGTTCTCAAAATTAATTTCTTGGCATGAGACTCAGACATATCAGTTGGTTATGATTGGAGACCCAATCGTATTCTACGTCTCACTGTGGTAAAAAAAATGACCACAGTAAACTTATTTGACAAAACAGGGGGAATGAAGTCTGGGACAGTTGACAGTTATGTAGTTTCATGTTTGTATCACATAAACTGCAGGCACCAGTAATGCAACTTATTTAGCACAAATGCATAGTATTATTGTAGAGTTAGATGGCTAGTTTAATGTACAAGTAACCAGTACTCTGTTTCACCAGTTACAGGCACTTTGTCACACACATTTCATCTGACTGTGATAAAAAGTAATACCTTGCTACCACTTAGTGCAAATTTTAAATATTGTTCTTCTCTAGTTAGGTAGTTGCTAAATTTTATATATATATATATATATATATATATATATTTATATATATATATATATATATATATATATATATATATACACACACACACACACACACACACACACATATATATATATATATATATATATATATATATATATATATATATATATATGGGTCTACTTCATAACATTGAAATTTCATAACGTTGAATTTCATAACATTGAGACCAGAACATCAAAAATTCAAACCAGTGAAAACCCAAAACATTGAAAACTAAGAACATTGAAAGTTTGCTTCATAGCATTGAAAACTATATTGCACAAGTAAATATCAGCTCCACCTACAACACCACCTAACTAATAAACACACTTTCTACTAAGTAACAAGAAATTAACTTTTTTTTCCACTATAGTGCAATGTTGGAGTTGGTATATTTAATTTATGGGGGGTGTGGGGGGCAGACTCCCCACATGGGGGGTGCAGGGGGGCTTGCCACCCCCTGCAGAAACGTAGTAGAAAGTGTGTTTGTTAGTTAGGTGGTGTTGTAGGTGGAGGTGATATTATTTACTTGTGCAATGCTGTTTTCAATGTTATGAACCACACTTTCAATGTTCTGAGTTTTCAATGTTTTGGATTTTCACTGTTTTGGGATTTAGATGTTCTGGTCTCAATCTTATGAAATTCAACGTTATGAAATTTCAGTGTTATGAAGTATACCTATATATATTGCATTGGCATGCATTTCCTGATGGATATAAAGACTGAAAACTTCTTTACATAAACACTACCACAGAATACATTTTCCATATTATTTCAGACAAACAAACAAACACTAGTTCTGCAAAATACAGCTATAGAAGCTAAGCTAAAGACAAGAGAGTAAATTACTTCCATCCACAGACAGACCAATTCCCACCCAGCATTTACAAACACTTTGCTGTGTACACCTCATGAGACTGTGATTAAAAAAATAATAATAATATCTGCCAACCTCATAGTGCAATACTCAGAGACATAGCCAAAAAATAATGGTGGTAAAGACCCAAATAAGATTTTAACTATTGTCTTTATATACTTAGATATTTGACTGAAAAATAAAGTTTGCATTAGCATGCAACTTCTGAAGGATATGAAGTCTGAAACTCAAACATGCATCACTATTTGGTGACAGCAATCCTCAATGATCTGCAAAAAATTAAAAAGACACATTTTGTGAGGAATCAGGGACAGTATAATACACACACACACACACACACACACACACACATATATATATATATATATATATATATATATATATATATATTATCATAATTATCATAGGGTCATAGGAGTTTACTAGGTTATTGACCTGGAGGTCATTTCAAGCCTAGCCATTTCACCCCAATGCAATACCATAGATACGCTAGTCAGTACCCAAGATTGTATTTAGTAATGACTGCCCATGTCCAGGAGGGTTGTGGGCACTTTCCTGGGTAAGAATTTATGGTGCCTCATCCACTCGTCCAAGTTCTTTGTGAACAGTGTCATAGAGGTGCTCTGTTTCACATGAACTGCTAGCCTATTCCAAAGGTGCAGTCGTCCCTGGGAGACAAACCTGTCCCTCAAGCATGTCTTATTTAAGTCACAGGCCATTTTAGGCCCCTGGAACAGGTAGCTCTAGTCCCATTTGATTTACGGATGTGCAGCAAGTTCATTAGGTCTGGGTCTGAGATTGCTCTCTAAGTCAAGCATAAGTCTCCATTAAGAAGTCTAAACAATACAGAGTATAGTGACAGAGACTTTAGTCAGTCTGAGTACAGCATGTGCTGGATTCCCTTGATCTTCTTTGTTAGAAACCTATAAGTTCTCTCCAATTGTTGCAGGTGCTTTGTACAGTACATGCCAACTGGTGCATTATACTCAATTATGGGCCTGATTAGTGATGAGTATAGAGGGTTTATAATCTCCTTTGCTCTAGTGGTGATGCCTTCACTAACCAAGTGTGCTACACAGAAAGCCTTCCTTACTATAGTAGATACATGGTGGTCAAAATTAAGGTCGCAGTCAACTTGTGATCCCAGATCCCTTAAGACTTCATAGGTACTTAGGGTATTGTTGTTGATTTGATAGTTTGAAGGCACATCGTTTTTGCTGAAGGGAATGATGATGTATTTCTTTACATTTAGTTTGAGACCGTAACTAAGACACCAGTCACTGGTCTGTGTAAGACCCTCCTCAAGTATACTAACATTATTTGGGGATTCATTAATTGTGTCTGGTTTGCAGTCATCCGCTAATTTGGTCAGCCACAACCCCTTAGTTTTGGCCTGAACTTCTGAGAAGTATATATAAAAAAAATTAGGGGGCCCAGCACTGACCTCTGTGACACCCTGCTGGTGACAGGTGTGCTGGTTGATGTGGAGTCACCCACTTTGATAGTTTGAGTTTGATTTGTGAGCCAGATGGCAACCCATCTTACAATAAAATTTATTGGTAATGCCTGAATGTGGGATTGTGTTGAAAGCCTTTGCCAGTTTGCATGTCACATACCTTACTGAGAAACAAGAGTAGCAGTTGCATTCATTTTGTATTTTTTCCCTATTTTTAACATTGAGTCATTTCTATGTCCAGTATATTGTTTTGCTTTCCAAGCTGCAAAGTTCTACTATGCTTGTCTATGGCACTGAATGCCAATTTCTTGCTGAATGAAATAAGTTAAATCTAGAGCGTTAACTGGTGAGACAGTCCATTCACTTTACAATTTAATATTCACATGGCTACCGATTATCTACCCATCTGTTTATTTATTTATAGTAAAGAGCAATTTCTTTAATATGAAAAAAAAATAAAAATAAATAAATAAGGCTCCCCTAGCTTGAGATCATTGTCCTTTTCCACACATGGGCAGATTGTAAGGAGTGTGACAATGCAAGAGCAAATCTCAGGGTGTCATTTAACACTTTTTAAAACTAATATTGTTTTTAGAATAAAAATAAATAAATAAAGCTCCCCTAGCTTGAGATCATTGTCCTGTTCCATACATGGGCAGGTTGTAAGGACTGTGACAATGCAAAAGCAAATCTCAGGGTGTCATTTAACACTTTTTTAAACTAATATTGTTTTTAACTACACTTAAAAGCAAACAGACAATAACTAATGAGTGCTATGTCCAGAGCATAACACATGATTAATGAGTGATGTGTTTAGAGCCCACTAAGTAAAGGGAATTAACAGTGCTGAACACAACAAAAATGTAGACACTAAGTAGCTGACCATGAACCCCCTGGAGCAGCAGACATGGTGCTACCATCTGAATAGTCCCTGATTATCTGTTTATACAACACCAAGTTTTGGACCATGGCCCACACAAGTAATATTATGCTGAATATATATAGACAGTACTGCAGTGGCCCTGATGGGATGTTTAAACATTGGAAGCATTTATTCAGTAGTCCAAATACATGATTCATTGTGGTTCACATTTCCACATGAGTTGTATTATATGTTATTTCCTGAATGATCTGGGGTGCTGTATGGTTCTATGGCATATCTGGCAGTGTCTGCACCCTGCTCCTTTCTCACATGGTGCCTGAATGTTTAGACTTGTCTACATAGTATGTGTGGGCACCTACAAACCAGGTGAAACTCTTGGAGTCCCTTCACAAGAACCATTGATACAGTTTGAGAATTTTTCAAATGTGTGAGTAATGGGAACTGGGCAGGTGGCACACAAACATATTACAAATAATTCTCTTTAGGCTTTACAGTTCCCCAGGCAATTCATGCAGAGGAAATCCATGCTTTTGAAGTATAGCAAGGCCTCCTAACCAGATGGAGGCTTGAGTGCAATGTGTGCAATCTAGGGCTTACTGGACCTCAATATAATGGGCTATATCATAAAATATCTGCATCGTATTGGTTATCTTTTGCATTGTCCTGTGGAACAAGGTATGCTCCTATACATGTCATAACATAATGTCAAGAAGCTGGTTTAGGATTTGCCAGGTTGAAGCCTGTGATACAAGTAATGTGTCACCCCACATGTTGCTGGAAGTTCCTGTAGCTAATAAGAATGGGCACCATGCATCCCCTTCAATCCTACCTGAAGATGACACAGTTCTACAAGGTCCTTTATAGTATCCCTGTCTGCTCAGAAAATATTCTTAATCTGTTGGTCTGTGAGCTGACATGTCAATTGTAGGCTGTACTTCCTCCAGTGATAGGGATGCCCATGCCATGCCATACAACTGCTACTGCTAGTCCTAACATGGTTCTCATTGTTCTCCATGAATCTCTGTATTCAAAATGGATATGCACCTCCATTTTATACAACTGCAAATCAGTCTGCCATTTTAGTTTCCTTCATTTTGATAACTATAGTTGCTTATTTGATCTGAGTTCTCAATTACATGTCATTACGCTTTGCACATACTGTGCTATTTTGACCATTGCACAATCTCGCTTTGTCTTCAAATTGCCCAAACCATGCACATCTCCCCTGACCATAATAATTTGTGCTGTGCAATGCAGTAATTGTCTATGAAACCTGGTCATTATGACAAGTACCACCTTTGAATAACCTGTTTTTTACAACATTATGAGAGCCTTTTATATGTTTACTTTGTGATTTAGCAATAATTGCTGTACAAGCAGCCTGGTTTTTGTAACAACTATTTTCTTAGATCAGGTGATGCATTTTAATATCAAGGGAGACTTTAATTAACATTATGAATATAACTGCAAACTACAAAACATAACTAAGCCTAAAATTTTGAACTGGTGATGAAAACTGTACTTCTCCATCAATTATTTTTATGCTAGTAAGCCTGCCTGGATTTGTCGCTATTGCCAAAAATGTCATAAGAGCAAAAAGGGTATTAAAAGAAATGTTGCAGAATGAGCAAGCACATGCAGAACTGAAAAACTGCAATGTGTGTGGCCCATTGCTTTTAGAAACCATTAGTTCCTACAGAGTAGTGATCAATTTAAATGCCCTTTGAAAATGAACATATTGTAAAGCATGACTGATGTATCATATAACCTTTGAAGTTTACTTCATTTACACACCTATTTCTTGTAAGATGCAAATATGTTGTGAAGGCTAGAGCAACTTGTTGCCATGACTGTACATGTCACACAGTCTTGCCCCAAATATATCAAGATAATTAACTATCTTATCAGCTTTAGGTATACCCCATCAGTACATCCAAATCTGTGAACTACATTGTTTTATGAGAACTAATAATACAATTAAAATGACAGCTAAGCAGATTATTCCAGTGTGTTGATTTATTCAAAATATGAGGAAAAATATACCTGTAACTAACATAGGAAATGCTAACCTCAGGCTTTCACTTCAGGCTTAAGTTAATTAAGTTGAGCTGTTTTGAAGTGAAGTTATGATTTTATCCATAATCTAGAGAGCTCAAGGACAAGCCATACTTCAGATCAGTATCAAATGGAATATTGAGCAGTCTTTGATCCTGAACCAGTCATGCTAAAATGGGCACTATACTGATTTAAAAATAATGTACAGCATTAGCATCACTTTACTGTTACGATGTGAACTACTGTCATAGAACTTACACTGAAGGAATCTATGTGAATATTTATACTTTAATTTGAGGAGTCTGTGATAAAAATTTGTAAGCAACTTTTGATATGATGGTGTAAATCAGAAGAGAAAAAAAAGTTCAAAATATGATCCATATTAATAAGCATTTAAATCAATTAAATTGTGAAAACAACTGTAGTACAAGACTACAATTGTTTTGTGTGGTGTTATTTTTTTTCTAATATCTTCTACCAAATATACAAGTCTGCTTTTCCTACAGAGAACACATACATAAAAGCACAAAAGTGGAGCTCATTAACATTTATAAAATGCATAAAAGAACATGGTTATATAGAAAACCTATCCTGTAAAAATACCTTATTTCAAGAAACATAAAGTGCAATTTGCATTACACTGCCATTCTTCCCCGTGAAAGATTTTGACATTGGACATATAAAATATGAAATAAATACCAGTAAGGAACACATTACATATTTTCCTTTTTCTTTCAGAGCTGAATCTCAGCTTATAAAATAACAGCCCAGGAAATTGAAGGAGTATATTGGTATTTATATAACTCCAGAAAGTACAACTACAAAAGCTACACTTGAGCCAAACTCACGAAGGTGGGCTTGGGTGGATTTGGGGGTCATGTTTTTTTCATATGAGCTGAGAAGCCTCAAAACTGGTAGTATTTAGTAGGGTCTATAAGAGGAAATACTCCTTCTGTGCTAGGTGGATCAGCCTAACCCCATCCTCCAAGGCACAAGTGCGAGCTTTGTAGTAACTGCCTGTCAGGGAGCACCCACACACACTATTGCACATAGACGCCTTAGTATTAAAGCACAAACATTGCTATGCCCATTGCTGCTTGTGCTAAATCTACCTAACAATAGTTGTTACTAATGCAGTAGGCTGATGCCACCTCCGTCCTGACAGTATGAGTGAGATGACTCTACCTGCTCGTTCCATCTTGTCTGCCTGGTCTCTTCTAGCACCATTGCCACTAGCTAAACATAGATCAATGTCATCATAGTCAGGGTTTTATCCCCCTATGCCACAGGATTGGAATACCTATATGGCTATAGTGAGTAACATTAGTATACCAATTATCTAAAAATAAATTCCCTAAAGTTATGATTCCAAAATGGTGGACAGTCTGTAAGCACACTGACAGTGCAGCTCTTGCATTCCTATACTATAATCTGACTTCAAACCAGCGCATCGCTTAGGAAAAGTATACCAAACATCAATGGATTAAAGCAGAAATATGAGTACTTACTTGTTTCATCTTTATTTTTCAAAGATTCTCTCATTCTGAAGGAAATATAATTACTTGTTGGAAACAGAGCCCTGAACAGCATGGTGTGAATTCTTCAAGACTAACAGGCCTAATAAGAGGAAAGTAACAAGAAAAACAACTTTCATAACAAGACTTATCATTTAAAATTCTGCACTACTACTAGGAATCTAACTATACAAGATTAATGGAGAATCAGCCAGATCGGATGGAAATTGTAATCACAAAAAACAAACTGTCTGCAATTACTACTCCTGAGAAAGAAACCACTTCTAAAAGGTAAAAAATTAACAAGCAACAACAAAAAGCTGATAAAATGTCTCAAAGATTAAAACAGGAACAACCTTTAATACTGGAGAATCTGAAAACTGCTTTACAACCTTTACAAACAGAAGTGCAGGGTTTCTCTCATGAGCTAACTACATTTGACTCTACTCTGGAACAAATTGTGCTTAGGCTTGAACAAAATGAAGCTAAAATTATGGACAATGAGCTAAAAATAAATGAACTGCAACAAAAAGCACAAACCAATGACACCATAATTAAAGAATTACAGCAAAAAATGTTAGACTTGGAAGCTAGAAGCCGGAGAAATAATTTTATCATAAGAGGTATTCCAGAGAGCTTTGATAATTCACAACTTATTCCAATAATTGTTTTCTTGTATCTTTAATTTTTGTATAATAGTATAATTTGTATAACTATTATGAATAACCTACTGTAACCTATTTTGTTTTGGAGCTTTTCTCCCCAGGACTCCATTGAAAACGGGTTCATTTTGGCCCAATGGACTATCCTGGTAAACCAACTGCAAATAAATAAATAAAAATAAAAATAATAAAATAAATACTAAGCTCTCTTCTGGCTAATAAAAATCTCCTGGATGAGATAGTGATCAAAAGAGCTCACAGAGCTATAAAGCATACACAAACAAGTGATCTTCCTAGACAAATATATTTCAGACTGCTTAATTCAGCACATGTTCAACAGATACTGTCAGCTTATAAGATTAAAAGGAATGTTACATGGAGAGCGCATAAAATTTTGATTATTCAAGATCTTCCTTTACAAATTAAACAAAATCGACAGAAACTCAGCAAATACTGCAATTACCTCATTGAAAATAAGATTAGTTTCCAAATGAGATATTCTGCAACTTTAACATTTTATTACAAAGAAGAAAAAAATATCCTTGGAAGCACCTGACCAGGCAAAATCCACCTTTCTGCATCTCTTCAAAGTAAATCCTGCCTGAGACAACTCTTTTCATATCTTTTGATCCAAAAACAACATTTGGAAAGCTAAACAAGTGCTACAGCTCCAAAAAACTACAGGACAGAAGAATATACCACTCTTATGGAAATTTTAAACAAATGGATGTGGAATGTGTTCTAAATAACTCTGCTTACTTGCCTGTAAAGAAAACCTCTTTGCTACACTGTAATACTTTAGGTACTGTCTTTTAGTAACTGCCTTTATATTTAAAAGTTACAAAGCTACCTAACACTGCCTGCATAGAGAAATTACTTTAAAGTGCATTTACAGCTTACAAAAAATAAGTGTTAAATTACATTTAAAAAATGGGATATAACCTTTGATATAATAGTTTAAGTAGTGTAAATATTAGACATAAGTAGTTTCAGATAAAATGTATACTCATAATTCTACTGGCATAATCATTGAGTTGCTTTTAAGTATGTCTATGAGCAAGGTAGAAAAACATTTCTCTTTTTTATTTCTTTCTTCCTCTCTGTTTGTTCAGTTGATGGCACTGGTTAATTATTAACATATGAGTTCACAATGATGTGTTTATATGGCTTTTGACAGTGCAGTGTTAAATAAAGTTTCCAATACATTTAAAGAACCACAGTTAATTGCTGTTAGCAAGAATAAGGCAAATGTTGTTGAATTTTAAAGTGCTGCCTTCTTTAAATGTTTAAAATGTATAATCATTATTCTGCTGACATAACCATTGAGTTACTTTTAAATGTGTCTATTAGCAAGGTATAAAAACATTTTTTTTTCTTTTCTCTCTGTTTGTTCAAGTAGATGGCACTGGTTAATTATTAATATATGAGTACACAATGATGGATCTATATGGCTTTTGCCAGTGCAATGTTAAATGAAGTTCCAATACATTTTAAAGAACCACAGTTAGTTGTTGTTAATAAGAATAAGGCAAATGTTGTTGAATTTTAAAGCACTGCCTTCTTTAAATGTTTAAAATGTATAATCATTATTCTACTGGCATAACCATTGAGTTCCCTTTAAAGGTGTCTATGAGCAAGGTACAAAAACATTTTCTTTTTTTTTCCCTGTTTGTCTAGTAGATGGCACTGGTTAATTAATAATATGAGTTCACAATGATTGTTTGTATGGTTTCCAATGCATTTTGAAAAAACACAGTTAGTTGCTGTTAGCAAGAATAATGCAAATGTTGAATTTTTAAAATGATGCCTTCTTTAAATATACATATATTGTACTTGGTTTTTGAAAATATTGTTTTGTTAACTCTTTAATAACTGTTGAAATGTTAAGAATTATAATATGTTGCTGTTACTACAAAACTTTTTATAAAAGCTACTTTTCCTTTTCTCTCTATATAATATCTAAGAGTACAATTAATATAATATTTTAAGAATTCTGAAAATGAATATGCAGTATATAAATAATAAAAGGAGCGGGAGGGGCACAGTCTGTTAGCTGATGACTGTTCGTATTTGGAACAGTATGGGTATTATTGACATCCCTCTGATATATATCTACTCCTTGTTGTTAAAAATAATAGTTTCTTTTAGTTTCTTAACTCATGCACATTTACAAATACAGAGGGATGGGTGGTTAGGCACCTATTTAGAGTTTAGGAGAATAGAAGTCACAACATTTATTCTTAAGATGAATACACTAACAGAAAAAGTTTATAACTGTATTTTTGTGTATCAACTAATGAGAAATTTCACAATATTAATAAAAAATTATAACCATAGACTCTTGGAATGTTAAAAGGATGGTAGATAAAAAGAAAAGAAATTTAATCATGCACCTCACATACCAAACTAAGGCTGATATAACTTTCGTGCAAGAAACTCACTTAGATGACCAGCTTTGGGTTAGGGAAAGGAAAAGAAAATGGGTTAAAACAATAGTTGCTGCAAATTATAGTTCTTTGTCCAGGGGAGTGGCCATTATAGTAAATAAATCCTTCCAAGGAGAGATTACTTCCTATGAAGCTGACTCAAGGGGAAGATGGGTATTATTTACTACTGAATATCATACTTTAAACAAACCATTACTCTTTCTTAATATATATAGCCCCTGCTCAAATCAACAGCTCTTCATTTATGAAATCTTTAATATACTAGCCAAATACCGAAATCATCTGTTTATTGTAGGTGGGGACTGGAATGCTTTACTAAATCTAGATAAGAATAGATCGCATAATAAAAACAGACAGTCACAATCTACCACTACAGCACTTGAAGAATTACAAAATACATTTGAACTAGTTGACCCTTATGTTAAATTTCAATATGATAAAACAATATCAAGATTCACTTTCTTTTCAGTCACTCATAATACTTGGTCCAGGATAGATGCTTTTCTAATTTCCCTTGCTTTCCTTTCTAACAAATTAAATTATGCTGTATCACCTAGAACTCTTTCAGATCATTCCAAAATTAGACTTTTAATAAACTTTCAAAATCATAAGCAAAATATTTCCTATTTCAATACCTGGATGTTAAATCCTAAAATTATACAAAACCAAGAAACTACACAAGAAATTCAGAATGTGCTAGCCCAACTTCAAAATGATTTTATATCCGATCAAATTCCATATGACATACAATGGGCGGCTACCAAGGCAGTCATCAGGGGTATCATTATTCAGAAATCTGCATGGCTCAAAAAAAAGTATAACAATCTTAAGAATGAGCACAAAAGTCTGTGGTCAGGAAGTATTCCAAAAACAATAAAAAACGCTGTCTGGTAACTATAAAGGCTGTCCTTCTCTGGTGCTTCGGACCCACAAAAAACACTCGGCAAATGGTGCAACACTTTTATTCCAAAAGATAATCCACAAGTACGATAGAGATAACAAAAAAATATAAAATTTCACACATTCTTTATTTTATATTTTTTTGTTATCTCTATCGTACTTGTGGATTATCTTTTGGAACAAAAGTGTTGCACCATTTGCCGAGTGTTTTTTGTGGGTCCGAAGCACCAGAGGAGGACAGCCTTTATAGTTACCAGACAGCGTTTTTTATTGTTTTTGGAATCTTAAGAATAAACTAGAGTGTCAAATAAACACTGCTGAACTAGAACTTCAGGAAAATATTCTAAAGAACTTGAGGAAAAAATAATTGATTGGCAAAAACAATTACACAAACACTATTTAGAAAATATCTCCTTCTTAGAATTAAGGTCAATATATCAATATTCAGAATGGGCTCAAACACCATCAAAATTCCTAGCTAGACTAATTAACATAAAAAAGTGGACTTCCTAGGCTCAAAGAAATGAAATATGAAAGACAGGTGAAATATAAAGATCAAGATATAGTGGAAGCTTTTGAAGATATTTATAAGAAATTATACAATATACCCTTATCATCATCTACAGACAGACTTGAGGATTTTATACATATTATAAACTTTCCACAAATTACAGAAGATCAAAGGAAACTCTTAAAATCACTGTTACATTTAAAAGCGATAAAAGCTGCAATAAACAAACTAAAATTAGGTAAATCCCCTGGGCCAGATGGTTACACATCGAATTTTTATAAGCTATTCATGAAACCTATCCTCAAAGTATTATTAAAAGTTTTCAACTATATAATACAATATGATATAACAGACAAATACTTAAATAACTCCAAGACAGTCTTGATTCCTAAACCGCATTTTGACCCAACAGTTCCAGCAAATTATAGACCAATAGCCCTCATAAACACTGATCTTAAGATATTAGCCCATGTTATAGCAAATAGACTTAAGAATATACTCCCCTCTATTATTTCCCAACAACAAATGGACTTTATGACAAACAGGCAAACAAGTGACAACATCCTCCTTTTAGATACCATTGTAAGACTACTTAATAGGGATAAATGCCCCAGATATGCCCTTATAGTAGATGCAACTAAAGCTTTTGATAGAGTAAACTTACACTTTCTCTTTAATATACTGCCTTTATATGGTTTTCCTCAAGAATTCATTAAAATGATCCAAGTTGTGTATCAGAAAGCGTCTACCACTATACAGGTAAATAAACTTATAACTAACCCTATACTTTTATCCAATGGTACAAGACAAGGATGTCCTCTTTCGCCATATCTATTTAATCTTTATCTAGAACCCCTCTATCTGTTTATTTCACAAAAAAAACTTTCATCATATTCCCAGAATCCACAATACAAATCTTATATACTCGGCCTTTGCTGATGACTTAAATATATACTTCCAACTCCCCACTACTGACCTCCCAAAAATACTTAAAGTTATTGATGCATTTTCAGTAGTTTCAAATTATAATTTAAATTTAAACAAGTCACACATGTTTCCCCTCAATCCTATAGGGCATAAAGAATTGTACTTTCCTATGAGTGAAATCAAAATAAACTACCAGATAAAATATTTAGGAATAATATTTACTTCAGACTTCAAAGATACTATAAACAATAACCTACTAACTGCACGGACTAGTATTCAAAACGATATGGATAGATGGAAGAACAATAATATGTCTCTACTGTCAAAACCTAGTGTTGTCAAGATGAATTTTCTACCAATAATACTCTTTCAATTAAATGCTACCTTTTCAAATATTCCTCAAAACTTCTTCCTTGTCATGGAAAAAGCTATATCAAGATTCTTATGGTATCCCAAATCTAGCAAAATTAAATATGCAACACGTGCACTCGCCAAAGATAAGGGGTGATTGGAGTTACCTGATTTTAAGCTTTACTATAATATAATTACTGTATACAGACTAATACAAATAATAAACTATGACTCATATATAAATACTTGGACACCCCAGTGGACAAAAATCTGGTATGAGCAGTTGAAATCCCTTGGCTGTAATAGCAAATCCTTACCATTCTTGAATTTAAACCAGGCTAGCATATACACGAATAATTTACACCCACTAATTAAAAACATGATTCTTACAGCACAGAAACTATTTACATCATTGCAATTAGATGATGCTTTTACCCTTATACAACTGTTACACCTAAATCCTAATTTACTAATAAATAATAAACCAGTAAATCTAACAAACTACCCCCTGATAAAAGACTACACGATATGGGATATATACCAATGGAAAGACTCTAACACGGGGCAAATGAGACTTGAACTCAAACTTCCTATGAAATATAGTATTATCCTTAACCAACTTCATCATCTTATAAATGCTAAATTCTCACAAATACACACTGACTTACAGAACATAGATTTAGTTAAATTAATACTTGAAAATCTTGCGATTAAACGGAAAACAATTTCTAGGACTTATAAAATTGTAATGAGTGCCAAACATCAGAATTATTTATTATTTTCAAACTATTGGCAAACGAAAAATCAATCACTGACTAGAGAAAATAAGAAACTAGCCATTGAAAATACAATCAAATTCATTCCTTTCAAGAAGCTGTTATATATAGAAATTATGGTAAATAACAATCTATATTATACCTTATCTAAATTAAATAAATTCAATCCTAACTTTTTGCCTATATGTCCCCATTGTCTGGATCAAACAGCTGATATTTTACATGTCATGTAGAACTGTACTAAGATACACAACTTATGGTGTTCCTTGAGAGTAATATTAGAGAAGATGGGATATCAAAAAATCAACCCTTACTTGGGAGACAGCTATAGTGTACATTAATATCAATCAACTCCCAAAAATATTAAATTATTTATTACGATGTGTGCCCTTATTAAATTCTTTATTACAAAGAATTAAAATGTCATGTCACCAATTACATGGGAAAATTTTAGCCATCTTGCTATCAAATATATCTCATCTCACAAATTAATTTATTCAAAAACAAAAAACAAACGCTATTACCAAAAGTACTGGGGTTACTTGCTATATATAATTCTTGACAAATAAAATTTGCCTACAAATTGTCATGAAAAGCTAACCTTTAAATAAGAAATGAATGCAGTATAACCAGTCTTTCTTGCATATTCTCCCTTTTCTTAGTATATGTGTAACTAGATATTTTCCCTAAACATACAAATAAATGGTTAAATTTGTATTTTTACTTTATATGTAGACTATCCCCATTCTAACTATCCCTTATGAGACCAAATGAACATAAGAATTCTCATACTTTACTTGACGATGTAATGACTTCCTGTGTATATATTGTATATATATATATATATATATATATATATATATATATATATATATATGTGTGTGTGTGTGTGTGTGTATAATTTTCTCGGAACGAGATTGTTGTCTGTTTTCTTTAGATAGGTATTTGTATTGTTTATTTGTGTTTTGAGTTACAGTATTGTTGTTATTATTTGAAAAAAAGAAAATTGAAATAAAGAGATTTTGGAAAAAAAATTCCCTAAAGTTATAATGGCTCATTTATTTATCAATTTATTTTTATTTGGGTAGCTAGATACACTCACAGTGATAGTCAAATCAAATTATAGGAGAGAGAGTTGAGATTATACACATACAAAATATATGTGTCTAGTTGTTTTGGTATGAGTTTTATCCTATTAAGAGTTAGAGAGGACCAACTCCTATCTTATTGAGCAACATGTGTAAAGTGTAGACCCTGTCTGGAATGGAATTCCATTGCATGGCAGGACATACAACACTCGCATGAGCAGCTCCACCCATTGAAATGTCTTTGGGAAATGGGGTAAAATGGGACACAGCTGAAAACAACCCATGTAAACAGGTGATCTACATATAGATTGTGCACAGAAGGCTTTACCATTTGGGAACTGAACCAGAGTACCAAGTCTGAGAGGCAGTGACATTAACCGCAGCACCACTGTGCCAACCCATAGCTACAATCCAGAAATATTAAATTACAAATAATAAACAGAAGCATTGGCTTGTGAAGGTGAATGTGATGGTCTGGGTTCTGATGTGTAACATTTGGATAAGTCCATAATATCTATTCTGCATGCAGATTGAGGTACCAAAGCAGGTTTCTGAACTGTAGAAATGACTGTTCAGTCTGTTTAATCATGTCAGATATTCACTCAGAGAAAAACAGTCTTAATAAATATAGAATAAATAGTTATGAGGGCAGAGATTAAGAATGAGCACTCATACCTCTTCCAGAAATGCATTATATTATAATAATCCATTTAGCTTCTATCCTGCAATACTTGGAGAATCTTGCAGTACCCTGAAGAGTAGATATTTCTCTCTGCTTGTTCTTTATCTTTCAGAAGTTATTACATCACTCACCACAGGTATGGAACTACCAGAGGACTTCATTCAACAGGAGACCTCTTAAAGGAATTCTGGTCGAACCTTACATTACCCCACTTGCATTTTCAGTGTATTTAGAAAGGGATATTAATTAGCCATTTTATTTTTATTTATCTTTTTTTGATTGAGTTGATCCTGCTAGGCTAGTGGCTTCTTTACAGGGTAGAACCAAGACGGTACTTATACAATTAGGGGAAATTTGGCCTGGGCATCAAGGAGGTTCCCCTCCTGTTTTAATTCTGAAAGGGAATATTTTTGTGGTTGCACTTCCTACTTTTGTTTTTGGTGTGGAGGCTACTCAGAGAAGCACAGAGTTACAGCAGTGGATTTGAGAGGGTTGTTTGGTGGTGACTTGGAGCAGAAAAAGGTGGTCGAGCCCTTAAATCCACTTAAAAATGTGCTGAGGGATAAGAGGAGAGAAGAGAATTTAGTAGAGCCTTCTATATCTGTGTCTGAGGTTGGAAAATAAAGAGAGAAGGCATGTATGTCTTCCAGTGGAGTTCCAGTGGTTGGAGATGATGGTAGGAAGACAGGCAAGTCTTCTATGGATATTTGCGAAACAGCAAAAGGGTGCATAGTCAAAGAAAAGACAGGCGAGCCTTTTCCAGATTCAGAAGAGATTTTCCAGCAGCAGCTATTCCAGGAAGAAATGAGGGATGTATTATTGCAACTCTCCAGTCAGGATGGTTGCTGGATGTTTTATTACAGAAATTATGTGAGGAAAGTGAAGCTGAGAGTGGCAAGGATGTGGCATGGGGTGACATAATAGACAAAATTCAAAACAAAGCCGTATTTTTGATACAAAAAACAGAAGATGGTAAGACAAAAAAAATTGTGCTGATATTGCTATGGAAAAAGCAAAGAAAGGAAAATCATGAAAAGAAACTGTTATGCAACAAAGAAGAAAATATACTATTAGGATTTCCTCCAGGGAGCAAAGAGAAATAGAAAGATATAAGGTATGGGACAATGTTATATCACCGTTAGGAACTTCTCCAGCAGAGGTAAGAGCTTTTATTCATATAAGCAAAGAAACATTTTGTGATATAGTTTTTGAAAATTTTGGAACTCGATCAACCAAATTTTGCATCCTGGAAATCCCTCCATTCCTAATCCCTACCCAAATAGTACATCCGAAGACACTGCCACTATCTTTAACTCATTCACTCCAGTGCATCCCTTTTGAGTGTGTACCTTTAACTCTCAGTGGGCGTGACTTGGGCCTTTAAAAATGAAGTTATCACCTTACAGTTCTAACAAATACTCACTGACATAGGTCAAATATCAATACAATTGTGTTTGTCATCATATATGTTTCAAGATAAAATATTCTGATACCTTGTATGTAGCATGGTTTTGTAATTATTAATGCAAATATGAACAAGCAATATTTGACGCCTATAGGTGCAGTAGGAGGTAACTGCAGATGCACCTGGAGACATCACCTGGATGTAATGAGTTAATACCTTCTTTACTGACACTGAAACAAAGATGAGTAATACATCTTCCCCCCTGATAATGATCCAAATCACTCTGTCCTACTTTCTGCCTCAAACCCCTCTAAACCCTTTTCTTTTCAACCTGTATCAACTAATTATATCAAATCTCTACTCTCCAAACTAAAACCTTGCTCTACTTCTACTGACAACATTCCGTCCTACTTCCTCCAGCTAGCAGCCAGTACCATTGCTTTTCCTGTATCCATTTTGATTAACCACTCCATCTATGAGTCTAAAGTTCCATCTATCTGGAAGGAATTTGATACGTTACTATCCACAAAATTTGGAAATTCCCAAGAAATCTCTAACTTTAGACCCGCAGCCATTCTGCCACCCTTTTCTAAGCTACTTGAAAAATGTATACATAAACAAACTCTGCAATATCTATTACAGAAAAACCTACTTATTCCCATTCAGCATGGATTCTGCCCAAAACACGGTACTAGTATGCCCTTAATCTCCTTTACCAATATTATTTCCGTGGCCTGTGATAACAACAAACTTGTCTCCTGTTTATTTCTAGATCTTTCTAGAGCTTTTGATACTGTCTCACTCTCTTCTTCTTACTAAATTGACTAATCTTAAGTTTTCCCCTGCTACCATCACTCGGTTTTCCAGCTATCTCTCTGATCGATTACAATCAGTGAAATGGCTCTCTGCACTCTCCCTTTCCCTCCCCATAAAAATTGGCCATTCACAAGTATCCATATTGTGTCCTCTCTTATTTAATATCTTCACCAATCTACTCTACACCTCTTTCCCACAGTAATCTCTTGTTCAATATGTAGATGATTCTTCTGTGATTACTATCTCTGATGCTCCCTCTGGTCTCATTATCACTACTCAGGCTGCCTTTACATCAGTAGAAACCTGGCTCACTAACAACCAACTAATCCTAAATCCCCAAAATCTAAACTCTTACTCTTTCTCCCAAAAACTCTTACCCATCTTAAATCTACTTTCACTATACTGGCTATCAACAACACTACATTAGTACCTGAATCTAGTTCCAAACTCTTAGGTGTGACTATAGATGATCAACTTAAATTGGACTTGCACATTAATAACTGCATCAGGAAGACCCATCAGAAACTTGGCCTCCTATACAGAAATAGAAAGTTTCTCACTTCCAAAGCTAAATAACCCTATCTCACACCTATCTCCTACCCAGTCTACTATATGATTCTCAAATACTCACAAACCTTAACGTCACACTCCTAGCTAAACTTAACCTATAATAAAGTAGCCAGATTCTCTGCTCAACATACTTATAAAACTCATCACTGTCTTTCTCTTAAACACCTAAACTGGCTGGAACTACCCAACCTGCATCTGCTCGCTCAGCTTCAGATTTTACACTCTATAGTACATCAGTCTCTCTGTTGCCCTAACCTATCCTCCCTTATATCCTACTATTCTTCAACTAGATCACTCCACAGCTCCGACCAAGACTTACTACTTATCTATAAACCCAGGACAAGAATGGGAAGCAACTTATATAGCTATCATTCTACCATTGCATGGAATACGCTTCCACTTCAAATTACATTATTAAATCAAGCTAAAGAATTCAAAACTGCTGCCAAGGAACACTTAAAAACACTCTGGTCCTGCCACTGTACTCACCCACCATAAACTGTTTCTCCCTGCCCTGCTCATTATTTGAACATATCTCCTTACTTTTAACTTCTACTCTCTAACTGTTCTCAAAACATACATTTCTCCTGGCCTGACTACCAGTATCTTTCTAACTCTGACTTTCTATTTCTTCAGCATAACCTCTATACCTATATACTTCCTTTAAATCATCATCTGAAAGTAACCTATATATGCATTGAAGACATACATAAGGCTATAAGAATGACTGTTTCTCACAATGACTGCATTACAAATTTTCTTGCTAATTCCTGATAACTGTGTAATGTTGTAAATACCAGCTAAAATATCTCTGTCATCCCATTTTGATTATTAGTCCTCTGTAATTACTTTACTGTATTATATTATGATTTTTTTATTGCATTGTATTGATGTTCTCTGGAGGCTTTCTTCCCAGGCCCCTGCTTAAAAAAAGGCTTTTTGCAGTTCAGTCAGACTACTCCTGGTCAGCAAATGTAAAATAAATAAAATGGTCATCAATGGAAAAAATTTTGAGTCAATATGAAAGACTGTACTCCATGGAATGCTTATGTAGTTAAGGCTTTTTTTCAGAGAAACTAAGAAGAAAATTCATGTTCAATTTAGAACAGAAATTGAAAAAGAGACTTTGAAAAGACAGTTAAATAACATATGTAAAGATCTATTGGACATTTCTAAAGTTTTTAACACTAGAGGATTATGGACTAAGGGTTAAGATTTTAATGTTGTACTAACACTGAAAATTATAAAATCATTCATATCCCCAGCATTAAAAATAAAGAAAAAAGGTGTTGTTAAATATTGGGGTCAACTCAAAACTTGTTTCCACTATGGAAAATCAGATAATTTGATTTTTGATTGTACAGAAAGGAAATATTTTATATCTGGTGTGACAGGTCATGAAGCAAAAAAAAAAATTGAGTTAAAATGTTATATTTGCAATAAGGTATGTCTTATGTGGATGCATTGCAAAGATGGGACAGTAGCAATACATGAAGCTACTGTGTCTGATCATGTTCAAGGGTAATGGAAGAAAAAGAACAGGGTCAAAATCATGTAGAAAAAATATAGAAGAAAGAGTTGAAAAAAAATATGATAAAAGTGACATATAGAAACAAAAATTAAATATAGAAGAAGTTAGTAAAGAAGATGATATTACCTGGAATATAGTAACAAAATCATTTTATAAGTAAAAGAGTGACAGGGAGAAACAGAAAAAAGACTGGGTTAAACAAAAAATAAAAAGAGAAAGAAAAATGGTGAAGTTTTTTTTTCCTTAGAACATATTCCTAAATCGAAATAATGGTAATTGCAGGATATTAGAATTGAATGTTAACAGTTTTATGTGCATAGTTAGAAGACTAGCCATTACAGACTAGTGTAACAAATGTGATAGTATTATCATTATATTAGAAGAGACATGATTTATAAAAAAGAAGAAAGATTTCAAAGAGGATGTCTGTGGGATAATAAGATGTACTAGAATTTAGGACAAGATTTATGTTCAGGAATAGTAATACTTATAAAAAAGACAGTTAAGGGGCTTATTATTTTAAACAGTAGGATTATTGTTATTGATGTTAGATGGAGAGATAACATCTAAAGAATAATTGCATTATATGCATATGTGACTAGCAATGAAAGAGAAGATATGTTTGCCTTAATATTGAATTACATTGCTATTAATATGAAAGGTATTATAGTAGGAGACTTCAACTGTAACTTGAGAAACAAAAAGAAAGGGAATGACGTAAAAATATAGAGATTATGAGATGTGGAAAGTTAAGAATATGGAAGGAAATTCATGGACATATAGTAGACAAATATATAGAATGCAAAAAGACTATTTTTTATTTTGGAAGGATGTGAAATAAAAAAAAAATGAAGGTACATTTGTCACAGGTTTTTCAGATAATAAAACTATCTGGATAGAATTCAGAGACAAAATTATTATTAAGATAGGAAAAAGTCTAAAAAGCATTAATGAAGTGTATTGGGTAGGTGATGTTGAAAAAAGAAAGTTAGAATAATGGGAAGATCACATAAGTATGCAACAGTTCTATAAAATGGTCTGAATAGTGAATGCCTTTTAAAAAGAAATAAAATTATCAAGGATGGCAAGTTAAAAAGAGAAAGGAAATAAAAAAGAGTTATAGTAAGTTATGGAAATAATTTCTTAAAATGTATAAAGGAATGAAAATGAATATTTTAAGAAAGAACAATAGTTATATGCTATAACTCAAGAAAAAATAAAAAAGGGCTGTTGTATAAACAAAGATATTTCCTACAATGTAAAAAAGAAGAGACAGCTCCTTATTTAAATACAATAGTTAAGGAATATAGTATATGAAAGAATTAATAGACAAAAAGGAATAGCACAGAAAGACGAAAGAGACATAATGTGTAGTGTTGTATAATAAGTAAAAAAATATTTAAAGATATTATTAAAGAACAAAGAATATCATGGAAAGTAAGAACTTTCTCTGAGCAAAAAAATATAGATTTGAAAAAAAAGATAAGATTAAAAGAACTTGGTGTAGTATTAAAACAAGTTGATATACATATAGCAGCAAGTCCAGGTGGCCTAGAATATCCACTATATAAAAAGATGACAGTTAGTCAAAAGATGTATTCCATGCTGTTGTTGTTATTGTTCTTCTTTTGGCTTTTTCTGGTTAGGGGTTGCCACAGCAGAACTCCGGTCTGCTAATGATTGGCAGTAGATTTTTACGGTGCCAAGGTGCCAGCTCGATGCCCAACCTTCAACGAAGGCACACCCTACGCATGTCTTTCAAACTCCACTCGACCACGGGGAGCACATGCAGACTCCACACAGAAGGCGCTCCAGCTGAGAATCGAACAGGAGAACCTCTTGCTGTGAGGCGACAATGCTACCGCTGCACCACCACGGCTACAAAAAGATGTATTCCATAAAAATATTAAATGAGTGATTTAGTAAAGAATTTAAATATAAGGAATTATATAGTGGAATATTTAAGCTTGTAGGAAAAAAGGTGAGAGAAAAGATATAAGAAATCGGAGGCCAGTTGTTTTGAATAATACTGATTATAAAAGCTTTATGAAAATACTACAGAAAAGATTGGAATCAAAACTTAAGAATACTGTATTAGATTCAATATATACTGTTAAAGGAAAAGAGTGTCAAGAATTATTAATGATTTTTAGAGACATTGTAGATGACATACTCAATAGACAAGAAAAGACTTTAATTATGGTAGGAGATCTAAACAAAGCTTTTGATACTATTCACACCATATGCTATGGGATTCAAGTATGAAAATATTAAATGTGAGTGTTACAGTATACACAATGATAAAATAAAGGCTTGATTAATGGATGGCTGAGTGAAGAAATAATTACTAAAAGAGGCATAATGCAAGGATGCCCTTTTAGTAATATGATATTTTCACTAGTTATGAATGCAATAATTAGTTATATTAGTTCATTAGATGGTAATGTTAGATATAGAACAAAGGGAGCTATTAATATACCTACAATGTTATCATTTGCTGAAGATATCATTCTAGTCACTAAGCATTTGAATGGTATGGAAAAAGATAAAAGCAAGTTGAATTTGTGTTTAGATAAAATTGGTATGTGTTTGAACATAGAAAAAAGTAAAGGTTTAGAACACAAAGATAGGATTAAAGGTATTGAATTCAGCTCTCAAGAAGTAAAGTTATTTGGTATTACATTTGGAAAACAAGAGATATTTCTACAATGGGAAAACATTATGAAAAAAGCCAAAAATATGTATTCTTTTTGGAGGTCTTTTAAACTTTCTTTCAAGAAAAAAATGTATTTTCTTAACTCTGGTGTATTAGGAAATGTTTCATATATAGCTAGTATGTATAATATGCTATTGTTAATTGATATTAATAATACTATCTTCTCCTTTATATGGGGATCTCATCTTAATCCTGGAAAGAGAGGTCTGCTATATGTAGCAAAAGAGGATGGTTGTTTAGGACTAATAAATCCAATGGCATTTGCAGTTTTATTATATCTATATAAAAAAACTTTAATGGTTAAAAGAAATAAGTGGTAATTTAATAAGTCTATTATTGAAAAACAAATATAAAAGGACATGGGATATGATGAAAAGTTGTAAAAAAGTAAGAAAGTGTATGAAAGAAGAAATGAAAGCATATCAGGAGAAAATTGCAATTTGGATAATACGCACAGAAGATTTAGAAGATGAAAGAAAAAAAGTGGTGAAATGGCAAAAATGTGTGAATGTATACCCATGGAAAATTTGCAGGAAGTGAAAATAAAAGCTATAAAAGCAAGACATTATAGATTTAAAAAGATAGTAGAATATCATGACTTTTTATGGATACTGACAGTAAGGGAATTGCCATATAAAAAAGTGAAAGAGTATGTAATGATTGTCATAAAGAAGAAACTACTGAACATGACTTTTTGAAATGTAAAAGAATTGATACATTATGGACTAAGTTAGATGAAATTCATTAATTAGATAAAATTAAGGAATATAAAAATATTTCTATGGATATGATTGAATATGTTTTTTATAAAGATAAAGTGCTTATTGAAATGACTGATAAAAATATAAAATGTTATGTGGATAACTTAGAACCAAAGACTGAAAGAAATTATGTATAATGCTAAATGGTATTTATCAGAAATATTAAAAAAATAATATTTTGGTTGTGGAAAGTAGAATAGAGGTCAGATATATGTATTTTGAATGCAAGAAAATGAATGTGATGTCAGTGTAAATAGTTTGTGTATAATATTGTGAATAATGTAAATAATAGTTTATTTACTCAGTTTATACTGTAAATATTTAAGATTTGTTAAATAAAGGACTCCTACACTAGCTCTTTTACATACACTTGAGCTACCACCATCTTTAGCAGATTAGCTTCAGTTTAATATCTCATTTGAAAGACAACCCACTCAGATGAGATGCTAAATTGAGGCACATCTGCCTAGATTTAACATCTCATCTGAAGGACAACACACTCAGGTCTGCAGCATCCCCCTTATGCTGCTCTGCATTGTCAGCAATTTATATATGTGGTGTGCTCTACCTGACTAACTTTAACCATTTGATGTGAAGAAAGAGCCCTAGTCAACAGATGAGATTCTTATGCTGGTTTAGACATCAACCAAGTGAAGGGAGGGGGACTTATATATCACCCCAGTTCCTTTTAGAGTGCCATTAGAGTGTCCTCATATCCAATAATAAGTGCTCTGAAATATGATATGCTGGTGATACATTCTTATTTGGGAGGATCATGTGAATACATTAATCGCATCAACTTATTAGCCAAAAAAGCAAAAGAAAGGCTAAAAGTTAATATGCATAAATATAAATTAGCTTAAATTACTTACTCTTTACCCTGGTTTCCATCCAGTTACCTGGCACCTATGGTAGCTATAGCTAATGGTAAAACCACTGCAAAATTGTATGATTAATAAGTACGGTCTGCAGCCAAGAACTACTCAGCTGAAGCACAATAGAATCTGAAAAATATGATGGCAGATGAAAAACTTGACAGGATTTTTCCTGTCTTTTCCTGGAGTGGAACAACCTCTGAGTTGACTATATTAAGGAAGTGGGTGCATAGGACACTTCCCCCACATTTGGGTGTGGGTGTTGGTCCTCATAGAAAAACATATTTAATTTTCTTGTTTCAACTACCTTGTATAGCCATTAGTGTCTTTTGGGCAATTGGATCTTGGCTAGATAAACCAGAATTATAGGGTAGATTGAACACTTTCTGGGAAACCTGACTTCTTGTGCACTCCTGCCCCTTTGCAAGTGTCTTACCATATGCAAGTGAATTGACACATTTTCATCTTTTCTCAGTCTATGTTAGATATGAATGGATTCCAACTATATCTTCTGAGACTGCAGTTCTACACTGTTTGTGGATAACAAAGGTTTACAGGAGTGTCCAGAAGCTCATACAAGTCATGAAATATGATTTGCAGATACTGAGAATTACTGAAGTATTATATAGGATGGTTCTACGGCATTCTATGGGACTTTGATGACTTCAGCACTCCCAGCCAGTATCCATCTTCATGTGTCTATATTGAGACATCACTTTTAAAATATACATTTGTCACTAATATGTTGTGTTGTGCTTCACATATTACTCACTTTATGTGTCACATATTATTCATATAAACATTTAGTGCATTGTTCAGAGTCATAGCTGGCTCAAGCAAGTGCCCTGTACCATTCTGATGAATTTAGTGTCCCATCCCCTCAGCTATTCAAGTGAAAAGCAAAACAAAAAGGGGGTGGATTTATACTATGCTATTACAAGAATGCCAGTTGGCTTCCCACAGACAATACTCAATCCATATACCACCTCCCACCCCCCTCTGTCATTTCATTTTTTTTATTATTAAAAAATAAAGCAAACAAGAAAGGAATATTTTTTTTATTTTAAACTGTAGCAAACACTTGCTACAGTTTACAGCACACATGGTCTACAGTGCTCAGGTTTGACTGGAAATGCAATTCTGGCTTTTAAAAGCAGGAAAGCATTAAAGAGCAACTGGAATCAGCTGATTGAGCTCCAAAACTTTGCAACCAGGGCAGTTTCCCTTCTCGCCCCACCCTAGCTATACTACTGGCATTGATGTCTATTCCATATGCCTATTTTGTGTAGGTGACATGGTAGGGATACTGAGCTCTGCAACTGAATATAGATGTGGATACTTAATTTATTTATTTATTTATTTATTTATTTCCAGTTTGGTGACCGGTGAGGTCCACTGGGCTCAAAGAGCCCATTTTCAGTGGAGGCCTGGGGAGAAAAGCTCCATAGTACAAAGTATAAACTACATAATTCAGACTACATAGTACAAAGAAAAGCTAGACAATTCAAAGTTAACAATATACAATACATAATAGCAAAATGGTGCAGTAACAACTTGTAAGTATTACTTAGCAAACTAAGAACAGTTAAACTGCAACATATATACAATATATAATACATATTTACATGTTTGTAGATTGAGAACAGTAGTAGAGAGTAGAATTTGTTCATAGGTTAGAAATGTCAGATAGTGATCTGAAAGTAGTTATCAAGGGATAGATCCCTGGTAAGTAAGGAAAAAATGGGACTTTGAAAGTGATAAAAGTGATCATGTGTTAAGGAAGTTAGGTAGGTCGAGAGCAGTTGCACTTCCAACTATGGGAGAGGTATAAATGGAGTTGGGTTTTGAAGAGTTCAAATTTTTCAGAGATTCGTAGAGATGGAGGTAGAGAGTTCCATTTTTTTGGCTAAGGTAAAGGATAGAAGTAGCTGCCCAGTGGGACAATTTGGTTTATACACGGAGATCAGGTTTTGGTGGACAGATCTTAGGGGTCTGTGAGGGGTGTATAAAGGTAAGATGTTAGCAAGTGCTGGACATGTATTAGGTTTGAAAATAAGCTTGTGGGTTGTACAGAGTTGGAGGTAGTCCAGGTAATTGGGAAGTTCTAGCCACTGCAGCTGGTGGAGAGGTATACAGTGGTGAGTAGAGTATTTGGAAGAAGTTGCAAACTTTGAGATTTTATTGTAGCAGGTTTCCAGTTTAGAAGAGTTGGAGGAAGATAGATTGGTTAGTAAGTGAGTACCATACATCAGAGAGGGTAGTAAGTAGGTTGAGGCAAGGGTTTGTTTAGTTGAGGGGGAGAGGAAGTGTGAGTTTCTGTACAGCATACCAAGTTTCTTATGTTTTTTTTTAATATTTAGTTGAATATGGGTATCAGATTTTAGTTGCTTGTCAATAGTAACCCCAAGAAGTTTGGCAAAAGGAACAATTTCTATAGTGGAGTTAGCATGGCTGATAATTTTAAAGGAGGTTTTGTCAAGAGGGATAGATTTTGATGGAGAGAATAGTAGGATTTTAGATTTGTTGACATTTAGGGAGAGATGATTTTGAAGCAGCCATTTCTCAGTAGTTGAGAAATCAGATTGAGTTTTAGTTTGGAGCTCAAGGAGGTTGGAGGCAGAGCAGACTAGTGTTGAGTCATCTGCATATTGTACTATTCTGGTGTTGGGAATTGATGTGTGGAAGTCATTAATGAAAATATTACAGAGCATAGGGCCGAGTATGGATCCCTGGGGTACCCCAGTTGGGGGTGGAAGGAAGGCAGATGTACCAGTTTTCCATTTCACAGCCTGAGATCTATCAGAGAGGTAGCTGCTAAACCAGGTAATGGTGTTTTGTGAAAGGTTAAGTTTAGAAAGGTGGGTAAGAAGGTGGGTATGGGAGACAGTATCAAAAGCTTTGGAGATGTCGAGGAGGACTGCGGATACTAGTTTTCCAGAGTCACGGGCATGGTTTACTATGTCTAGAAATGAAAGAAGAGCTGTTACTGTGCTATGGCCAGGATGGAACCCATGTTGTGTTGGGGTGAGGAGTTGGTTATTTGTAAGGAATGGCATTAGCTGGAGGTGGATACATTTCTTAAGAATTTTTGAAATAGGAGATAGAATTGCTATGGGTCGGAAGTTGGAGTAGTTATTGTTTTTGCCTACTTTGTGGAGGGGTAGGATAAAGGTGGTACACCATTGTTTATGGACATATGATTCCTGTATGGATCTGTTGATGAGTATACTAATGGGAATGGCAATGCTATCTGCTGCTAGTTTTAGAAAGATAGAGGGGATGGTGTCAGGGGCATTGGAGCAAGTCTTAAGTTTAGAGAGAAGTTTTTTATGTATGATGTAGGGATGGGTTTGAGATGAAAAGTAGGAGGAGTGCTTAGGATGGAAGATTGGGGAGAGGATTTGAAATGGGGGAGGAGTTGTTAGGGAATGTTTTGGTGAGTTTTGCTATTGAGTTAGTAAAGAATGAATTGAACAGTGTAGCTATTTCTGTGTCATGTTTGCTAGTGTCGGGGCAAGGGTTGTTTTTGGTGCCTGTATTAAGAAGGGAGTTGATGGATTTCCAGAATTGTTTGGGGTTTGTGGAATGAGTAGTCTGGAGTTTGATATGGTATAATTTTTTATCTTGTGTAATACTTTTTTTAGCTAAGTTGCAGAGTTGTTTATATTTAAGAAGGGTGTCAGGGTGCTTATTACGATGTTAGAGTTTCCAGGTCTTGTCCCTTTGTTGCATGAGTGTCTTGGTATCTTTAGTAAGTCAGGGGGCGGCATTGGTTTTTATACGTTTTATTCTTGGAGGTGCTTGGGAGTTAAGGGTATCCAAGAAGGTTGAGTTGAAGGATTCAATGGCATCATCTAGAGGAAGAATTTTTAATTTGTTCCAATTTATCAGTTTGAGGGAATTAGATAAAGCTGTGGGGTTAAAGTTTGTGAGATTCTGAGTATGGATATATTGGTGTAGGTGAGGCGAGGAGGGGTTGCTCTATGGATGAAGGCTGGCAAGTGATCACTAATGGAGTCTGGTAAGGTGCCAGTGTAGGAGATTTTATTTGGGTGGGAGACAAGGATCCAGTCCAGTATGGAGCCTGGGGGATTATTTTTATTGGGTGTGGTAATAGCATTTGTGTGTTGAGTGAAATTACATAGATTGATTGAAATGATGGGATTATTACCAGTGATCTTGTTCCAGTCAATTATTACATCTCCTAGGATGTATGTCTCAAGGCTGATATTAGATGAGGCCCAAAGAAGGATTTCCTCAAGTGTATTTGTATTGTTTCCAGGGGGGATATAGAGGGCTATAACAAAAATACTTTTATGGTTATTTAGTTTGAGGTTTCCTATGACTAGTTCAGCGCTGTTGAACTGAGGAATAGGATTTTGGTAGGGAGTAATGGAGAATAGGCTAGAGTAGATTAAGGCTACTCCTCCACCCTTCTTTTTTTAGGCGGTCATGTCTAAGAGTTTGAAACCCTAGGGGTATGATTTCAAAGTCCAAAATATTGGGTTTTAGCCATGTCTCAGAGGGGACTACTATGTCAGGTATAGCCAAGTGTGAAAGTGGGCTATTTTGTTTTTTAGACTTTGGGTATTGATGGTCAGGAGCTTGAGGTATTTAGGGTTGGTAATATGGGTGGTAATGGGGGGAGTTGGATTGCTGCTGCTAGTAGGTCCTGGGTTGGGTTGTATGTGGGGAATGAGGGCAGGGGTTTGGATTCACTCCTGGAGTTTTGTGGGAGGTACAATAATGCTTTGGGAATATGATTTTTCATTGAGGATGATAGGAGATTTAGTTTGAAGAAGAGAAGTGGGTTTGGATGAAAAAGAGAGGGGGATATTGAGTGAAAGTGAGATGTGGTAGAGTGATGATTAGTGTTAGGGGAGATGGTGGTGTGATGAGGGGATAGGAAAGAAGTGTGTAGTTTGTAGGAGGTATAGGAGGTGGCATGGTATAGTGTTATTAGAAGTAGTATGCTGAGGGAAGGGATGAGAAGGGTGTGAAAGGGCATGGTAAGGTTTAGATATAAATTAATAGTTGGGGATTAGGTGTTGAGGAAGTAGTTGGATGTAGGAGAGTATGATAGAGTAGGATGGATGTGTATAGAAGTGTATACAATGCTTTAAGGTTTGTGAAGGGGGAGGTGGTGAAAAAGTATTGTTGGATGGGAGGGGAGGGGATAGGCAGGAGATGTGATTGGACTGGATGAGACAAGTGGGAGGGGACTTATGGTAGACTAAGTGTAGGAGCACTGGGGGTGGGTGGGCATTGGGGATAGGATAGGGGAGTGGAGTGAGCCTGCAGGGTGAACAGAGTGGTTTAGAACAGGTAAAAGAAGAAATTCCAGAGACAATCAGTGAACAGCAGACTCTTGAGGAGCCCTTGGAAGTTCCAGTAGAGTGGGGTATGATAGCTCAGCTGTATAATTGTTAAGGGATAGTAGAGAGGAAATAGGAGGACAGTAGATAAGTAGTGAGGGACAACTTTATGAGCAGTCTATAATGTGCACTGTAAGAGACTATGAATAATTTCCCATATCTATGCTCAAAACCTAGCTATGAATGTATGATATATTCTAAGCTGTGTACTGGTGAGTGTATGTGAAGCACATCATGTTTATATTTTGCAGTAATTACATATCAGGCATCTGTTGGTTGTCATGTGTATTTATTATGAGTATCTGTAAGGGATGGCTGCACATTTCCTAAATTGTCATGTTTTGTCTTGCATTGCAGTAGCACATATGTTTGGAGCAATTATGCATCTTATAATGCTGAGGAGGAGCTGGGAACATGTCTATAACAATTATACATCCTGATATGTACACAATTTATTTTTGCAGATTTCTGGTAGAAGAAGAGATAATTAATCCCATAGGGAGAATGAGATTATTCTAGATGCCCTTTGGCAATGTGGCAAGAATCTGCTTGTACAGCTGGGCAATATATTGTGGAGGACAGCAGTTTGGAGTGATATAGTCAACATGGTAAATGTTGTGGGTGGTCACAGTTAATCACAGCAAGCCTGCCATCACTGCTGCTTTAGCATTATCCTCAATGCAGCCAACAGACTCCAATGTTATGAGAGGGAGAAAAATGCCAGTAGTAGTGGATTGCCTGTAGCTATCCCAGATGAATCAACACTATTTCTGGCCTCTCACCATACCACCGGGCAGGAATGTGTTATTCCTGTGGGAACAATAGAGGCTTGAGCCCCACAATGCCTTAGTATGTACACTGTTAATGTACATGGCTGCATGGAGGTGCATTCACACATATCTTCTCCGTTTATATTCATTTAACTGCAACAGTCCAGTGACCAGTACAGCATAACTCATAAACTGAGGGAAGAACCAGTAAGGCTGCCTGTATATGCTGTTTATTAATCTCTAATACAATGTCACTGTGAGCACCCTGTGTACTGGTGTTCCACTCACCTTAACATGACCTTCACATGCCATCATACAACATTGGCCTTCTGACCATCCTCCAAGGCAGAAGAGCCAACTTTGCAGTAATTGCCTGTCAAGGAGTACCCATACATACTAGCAATGCATAACAGTGGCCATCAGGTACGAGTGTTTGTCTGCTATAATTGCACTGTCTTCATTAGTTTTTCTGCACTCAAAAGATGTCAGAGTGCTTCCTACTGACTTGTATATTTGCGTTTGTACTCCACAGAGAGTGAAGCTGGATGAAGATACGTCTGATAGGTAAACATGTACGTGCACTTTTACAATGCCACTGTTATCTCCATTCTTTTTCTATGTAGTTAGTAGTAAATTATCAGACGTTTCATTTATATTCTGCATCACTCACCATTTTTCAAAGATTACAAAATGTATTGTATCTGTATTTTCAGCTTGATCACTCCCTGCCTCCTCACTGATCCTGAGGAGGGATGTGATGCCTCTTTCAGGCAATAGAACCAGTGAAACACAGGGCACTGGATTGGGGTCAACACTGTCAACTGTCATGTCCTGGAGTGGTCAATTCTGTGTCTCAGGAGCCTGTGACAGGGGGATAGTTTTGCCAGTCAATCTGATGGTACTGAGGCATCTGATACTTGTCATCATGATGACCTTGAGTTTCTGTTCCTGGTTGAGTTTGAATGTTTTGGTGACTCGACCCCCAACAGAGAGATAATGTCCATAGGAATGCACATAGGCATGTAGCTCATATGCAATGACATATGTCTGATAGAGTGTACCTACTCACATAGGGTGTAGGAACATTCACAGCCATGTCATGGCAATGATCTGCATATACTTGTTCATGTTACTGGCCATGTAGCACAACAATTCCATGTGCAACATGAGGGTCAGGAATGTTTTATTCCTGTGGGAACAATAGAGGCTTGAGCCCCACAATGTCTTAGTATGTACACTGTTAATATACATGGCTGCATGGAGGTGCATTCACACATATCTTCTCCATTTATATTCATTTAACTGCAACAGTCCAGTGACCAGTACAGCATAACTCAAAAGCTGAGGGAAGAACCAGTAAGTCTGCCTGTATATGCTGTTTATTAATCTCTAATACAATGTCACTGTGATCACCCTGTGTACTGGTGTTCCACTCACCTTAACATGACCTTCACATGCCATCATACAACATTGGCCTTCTGACCATCCTCCAAGGCAGAAGAGCCAACTTTGCAGTAATTTCCTGTCAAGGAGTACCCATACATGCTAGCAATACATAACAGTGGCCATCAGGTATGAGTGTCTGTCTGCTATAATTGCACTGTCTTCATTAGCTTTTCTGCACTCAAAAGATGTCAGAGTGCTTCCTACTGACTTGTATATTTGTGTTTGTACTCCACAGAGAGTGAAGCTGGATGAAAATACATCTGGTAGGTAAGCATGTACATGCACTTTTACAATGCCACTGTTATCTCCATTCTTGTTCTATGTAGTTAGTAGTAAATTATCAGACTTTTCATTTATATTCTGCATCACTCACCATTTTTCAAAGATTACAAAATGTATTGTATCTGTATTTTCAGCTTAATCACTCCCTGCCTCCTCACTGATCCTGAGGAGGGATGTGATGCCTCTTAAAGACAATAGAACCAATGACATACAGGGCACTGTATTGGGGTCAACACTGTCAACTGTCATGTCCTGGAGCGGTCAATTCTGTGTCTCAGGAGCCTCTGACAGGGGAATAGTTTTGCCAGTCAATCTGATGGTACAGAGGCATCTGATACTTGTCATTATGATGACCTTGAGTTTCTGTTCCTGGTTGAGTTTGAATGTTTTGGTGACTTTACCCCCAACAGAGAGATAATGTCCATAGGAATGCACATAGACGTAGCTCATATGCAATGACATGTGTCTGATGGAGTGCACCTACTCCCATAGGGTGTATGAACATTCACAGCATGTCATGGCAATGATCTGCATATACTTGTTCATGTTACTGACCATGTAGCACAACAATTCCATGTGCAACATGAGGGTCAGGATTGCTGGCATGAAGAGATCATGGCAGTACTGGCTGCACAGAATGATAGTGTGGTAACTGATGCATGCTCTGCTGAAAGCCTTGTTACACTGGTGCTGGAGTGGTGTCATAGTGCAATCTAGGTATTATGTGCCCTGACAATCATGACCAGATTGCCTCCAATGGGGAGAGACAGACCATCTTTTATAAGACCCACACATGGTCCTTATCCTTAGCTGTCTGTGCTGCAATGGGCACATGCATTTGCTGCTGGTCTCCATGTTCAGAGCTAGTCAGTCACTTCCTGACATACTACTCTTGCTATGTTCAGACCAACATTGTGTCCCAACATGGAGATGTCACCACATCCAGTTCAGTGGTACAGCACTGTGGCCAGAGTATTTCCCAATGTAGCAGGGGTAGCTAGTACTGCAGTGTCAGCCATCAGCATGGGTCCTTCAACCACATTAGTATAACACTGATAGTTACCCCACTGCTTGTTCCTTTGAATCACCCTGATCCTGTAGCAAAGATGACCGCTGTTCTGACCACTACCTACTGCGCATGTTTATGGTGTATAACATGCCTGATGCTAAAGGGCTTTTCTTAGTGTTTAGCTGATATGATAGACTGCCTATATGTTGTGTCATGGTGTACATATATGCCCTTGTTCTCCCTTTTGTATTACACTGATACTTGTAATGATGTACCTTGCTGTTAGTGATGACCTGCTATTCCTAGTTAATATACATCCACCATGTATTCAGCTCAAAAGCATACAACCTTGCGTTTATCTTATACACACATAACATTGTTGTCTGCCACTATTACATGTGCAGGTGTATTTTAAATGGCATGCCAGTGTTGAATCATGTGGCAATTTACTTTGGTAATACCACTGGCTCCACCTCAACACAATATGCACCTGCATTTCCCTTTTTCACCTTTCTTATATTCCTCATGTGCTGTAATGGTCATGTGTGCCTTTACATGTGTACCTACTTACACACACACACACACACACACACACACACACACACACACACACACACACACACACACACACACACACACCTATACATATGATGGACTTACTAATAGACTGCTGTGTTTCCCATGGCTGTTGTATCACACCTGTTTTTGATGCATTGTTATATTGCACGTACTTGTCCATCTGCATAATTCATACTTGCAATCATATGTACATTATACTGTTGCCTTAAGTGTTACAGTCATGTCCCATACTACTAGTATGTGTCAGATATTTGGCTTTTTGGCACACCTTACTCTAGTGTTAGTATTGCAGCTGCTGTGTGCTGTACAGTCTCATGTCCTATAGTGTTACACCCATTATAAGTGTGATGACAGTACACATGACCGTTGACACTTGCTGTTGGGTGCACCTCAGGCATTCCAAACACATACCAGTATAGTTGCCATTGGCAGTGAATCTTGCCTACAGTAATGAATTTTATTATATACCTATCCTGATGCAGCAATTTATTTTGTGCATGTATGTGTATGGTGGTATGCAGATCATATTGTTATTATGGCATATATGATGTTCCATCTACACAACTTCTAGCTTTTTTCTTGTAGTTGTCAACTGTGATGCTGAAATGGGGCAATACTGTCTGAGCATTATTGAGTTAGCTATGTGGTTGTGTATGTGTGGCTTGTCATGACTCAAAGTTTTGAGATAGACACAGCCATGTCACCTGAGCTACCATGTACAGCAGCAGCCTCCATTGCTTATGCCTGGTTGTTCTAACCATTAAGTCCTGTTGATCATACTGTGATAGCTCTGATAGCCCCACATCAAACATCTATAGTTCTTAGGGGAGGACACTCACACCTAAGGCAAGCTACTGTTTTTAGTCATTAACTTGTTGTGCAACATGGCATTCACAATGACCGTCACTGAAGCCTTTTCTGGTGTGTATTACAATAGACCCCTGGATGTGTCCAGACATCTGAATTGTGATTTCATCTCAACAAACACATGCTCTGTGGTGTTACATGTCACAGTGTGTGCCCTGTTGTATGCAGTGGGGCTCTGAATGGCATTATGAGACAAGGCTCCAGTGAATAACCACAGTCACCATTTTCTAGAAGAATACGGACATTTAATTACCTTGGCTGATACTGACAGGTATTGGTTCAGGTTACTTTATAGCTGTAGTCCTATACTTACCAAGTAAGAGCTCCTCAGGAATGTGAGCCTGTTGGAAAGTGAACTTCAGCTCACTTTCCCTCCAGATTGCCACATCATGCACACTACTGGGAAGTATTATCATAATATTAATAACAAAGCCATTTCTGGAACACACTACCTGCCATGCCTTTCTATTGATGAACCATTCCATATTGTTTGTTGTTGGGGTCGTTATTCACATGTGGGTACTATCAGTTGCACTGAGGACATGAGCAAACTTGGTGATGACATAGAACTATTCCATGGCTGCCCAGTAGACCATGGCTGTTGCTGGGATGTGATGAATTTATCCACTTTGTGGCACTTAACTGCCAGGAACTGTCCTGGTGTGTGACTACAGACTGTCTGGGACATCTCTACAGCATCACCCATATACTGGTGAAATGTCCCTCCCAAACAGTGTGCAAAGACTTAGGCATACTTTTGTTTCTAGTCAGACCAGATTATCCTGCAGTCTGTGTGAGGACTTGCAGGGTCCCCAAATCCTACAAACAGGCTGTACCAGCTGTCTGTGTAATTTCCATCTATCTATCTATCTATCTATCTATCTATCTATCTATCTATCTATCTATCTATCAGTTCATGGTCAGAGAGCTGGCTTAACTGTAGTCTGGTTTAATGATGTTGGAGCACTTCTAGGATAGATTTGCAGATCATCCTCTAGTTCGGATTTGTGAAGGGCAGATTATGTCTCCTGAACATGATCGACATCTTTGAAATAGGCACCAAAGACGTGGATGAGGGTACGGCAGTCCATACAGCCTATCTCAACCTCGCCAAGGCTTTTGACACCATCCCCCATTCTGGTATTACAGATAAACTCACCAAGCTGGGTATAAATCCATACATCACAAGATGGGTCACCAACTGGCTCACTGACAAAACCCATACTGTAAAAATTGTGGACTTCAAATCTGACTCCAAACCTGTGACAAGTGGAGTACCACAGGGTTCAGTCTTGGGTCCCCTCCTATTTTGGATCTACTTCTCTGAAGTACAGGCTAACACAGAGGGCCTTTGGCTGACAAAGTCTGCAGATGACTGCAAATTGGGTGCCATAGCTGAGTCTCCAAACAACGTGGACATCCTGCTAAAGGGCCTCACTGAGACTGATGCCTGGTGCCAGAGCCATGGCCTCAAGCTCAATGCCAAAAAAATGCATTGTCATCCCCTTTGGTAAAAACCCTGTACCTATGGACTACCACATTGGCAGCAGCCCACTTAATGCCAAAGGTGTGATAAGAGACCTCGGGAAACTAGTGGACAGTAGCCTCTCCTTTGATAATCACATCACCACAGCTGTCAGGAAATCCTTCTATGTGGCACACCTCATCACAAAAGGGTTCTCATCTAGGAAAATAGAAGTTATTTGTCCCCTCTACTCAGCTCTCATCAGATCCATTATAGAGTACAATGCCCCATTTGGAGTGCACCTTACAAGGCATCTGCAGCAGCGGAAAAGGCCAGAAAAATACCTCACAAAGAGGATTATGATACTCAAACAGTTACCCTATGCTGACCACCTCAAAAAACTCCAGCCTTACTCCGTAGCATATTGCCTACTCCAAGGTGATCTCTGCCTAATATACAAAGCTATGTCAAACCCTGAGCTGCTGAACATGCTACACCTAAAGAAATCCAAATTCCTCAGAGCCACATGCTCTAAAGACCTAAACCTTATCACAACAATTAACAGAACATGCTAGAGGGATAGATTTCTGTCTCAGAGACTTCCCATACTCTGGAACAAGCTACCTATCTATGTCAAGCAGAGTTCATCACTAGCACTCTTCAAGAAAAATCTTGATGAGGGGATGGGTAATAGGAAATTCACCCTGGGAATCACTTCAGTGGCCCTGCTAGACAGGGGCACAGGTAATTAGCATCCATGGATGGCATAAGCCACAGAACCTTGTTGGCTAGTCTTACATAGGCCATACGGCCAATAGAGCCCTGGTCTGCTGTAGTGCATTTATTGCAGTTTATTTTTTGTTTTATATATATATATATATATATATATATATATATATATATATATATATATATAAATATGTATATATGTGTGTGTGTGTGTGTGTGTGTGTGTGTCTGTGAGTGTATAGATTTCCTGAATCTGCAAGATTGTTTTATAATTCATTTTAAATAGCTTTAGCACCTAAGGCCTCTGCCAAATGCTTTGACAAAAGTGTTGGCTTACTACTCTGTCACATTTTATTGTCTTAGGTGCACCTGCTGTGTTTCAGAAGCTGGCATGTATGTGTGGAGTCTGCAATTATCCTATGGTTAATACAGTATTACTTGCACTTGACATTTTATCCTTTTTTGGAACGGCATTAGCTGCTACCTCACTGATGCCGTCCTTCAGTCCATTGCTTTGTGGGCAACTTTCTTTTGGACTCTGGCTCTCAGTAATGAACTACCATTATTTAAACCTGGGCAGGCGTTAGCATTCAACTTTATCTGCCAATATGCCTATATAGACCATATACAGCAAGGTAAACCACATTCATCGTGTTATAATTTAAGTGTACAGAAGGGTAAAATGTGTATTGCTTCCCAAGTGATAGAATCAGCAGTCAAACCACAGATATGTGTAGCATTTTATATACGTAAAATGTTAAATGCATGCATTTTACTGTATACCTATTAGGGATGAAACTAATGACCTACCTAAGCATACTGTATTGTATTCTAATTTCAAGAAATTTGTATTTTTTATTCTTGAAAAGGTGGAGACTTTTTTAGAGGTGGTGATTGGAACAATCATTTACTTTACTGGGAGGCATATTGGCATACAAAGGGAATTGCTAATGCCTGACCAGGTTTTAATTAAAATATTTCTTTAGGAAAAACAAAATCAGGTTGCATAATAGCATTATTTATATTTCTATTCTATATTATATTAATATTTTACTACTTTTGATACCTGTCGATTTTCAGGTGATTTGTTGTCTGTTCAGCTTGTGATTTTTATAGGTAGGTATTTAATGAATGAACTTGATTTTAATTTTTTTCTGAAAAAGTCTGATATTAGATGATGAAAGCACTCAATTTATTAGAAGTGTTTTTGGTGAAGTAAACCTTTATTTTCATTTATTTTACTGTACAGTCTTTAATTACACCACAGTAATAACTTTTTATACCTTACCAACAGTTCAAAAGAAATTCCTGAAGATGTCACAATAACAGCAAATGATAATAACCTAGTTCTGTTCTAATCTTAACTGTTCCTTTTCTAAACTATTTGCTTTACCTCAAGATTTGCAGATATACACTGACCAGTGTCAGTTAAAATGGTGTCAGTCAGAAAGTTTCAATACATTTTTTTTTCAACTTGAGAAGTTTTTATTCAAGTACTGCTTGTAGGTACACAGCTGAATGAACTGCTTTACGACACATCCATGCAAGTGTTAGTGTACCCATCATCATAAGTAACTTTGTACTGCTATGGGCAACCTACAGCAAGCCCATGCCCATCAATATGAATTCTTTGTTCATGCTTTTCTGGCATGAAGTGGGCGCATGTGCCTTTTCATTGCTAGCACTACATTCTGATTTGAGACATGCAGTGAAGAAATCTTCTTTTAGAGCTTACTGTAGTGCCCCAGGCTGGTTTGATAGACAAATACAGATTTTCTCTACCTTTGGCAGAAGTTCTAGAGGGCCAGGCAGTATTGATCTACTTGCTGTATATAACTTTCGTTATTAAGCCAAGTTTGCTGTTTTGTCCTGTTCATAGGTTCATAGATAGGTTCATAGATTAGTACTAAGCTAATTGCCCTTGTGAGCCATTTTAAGCCTAGCCAATTATCCCTTGTGAGACTCAAACCCTGCACCTTGTGTTTCTAAGGCAAACACCTTAACCATTAGGCCACCCTCCTACCTCAGTTGTGCCTACTGCCAAAAACATGTGAAATAACATATACATATTATAGATATTAAATGCATATATTAGCAATGGAGCATGCATTTAGTATAACTAATTCGGTATCACTTAATGATAATGCTACAAACTTCTTTTCAGCCACAGCAGCAAACATATCTTGCCTTTGTCAAACTGACAATCTGAAAAGTTGCCAAAGCAGCTTACTCCCCAGTAAATATATCAATACCACAGTTACACTCCTTCACCTGAAGTATGTGGTGCCCCTGGATGTTTCCACTGCAGAAACTGAGAAGTGATGTAACAATTTCAGTTCATCACCAAAGCATTCCTTCCTTTTTCTTAAAGTATACATAACACTAGTGCAAGTTCTATTCCCTGTCAACTTAGTTTGAAGACAGGAAAGAGAACTAATGCAACTATTCAATTTGTTATGGTCTGATAGCTTCATTACAGTTACTGGGTTACATGTTTGACTTGATCAACTAGGAATTAGGGAGGCAGAGTGTGGAGGTACTATATAAAAGTTCCACTGATGTACTCAGTCCAGTACCAGATATGTGAGGAAAGACTATACACATTATATTGAATTATAACAACTGCAGTTACCAGTGTTATGTACATGTACTCACATCAAGGATTTCTATTCATTTACCTTTATCCTTTTCTTGTTTTCTTATTTTCAGAACCCTGGATGGGATACATGAGAACCATAGCCTCTTCCTGAGGAAAGAGGTGTGGCTGGTCCTCTGACCTCTTAACATACCACTCAGCTGTCCAGAATTCTGCAGAATGCCCAGGTTTTGCCTCATTTTCTGGTCTATTACACATAAAATTTGACTTTTTTTTGGTAAATCATTGACGAATGAAGTCAGTAAATAATGACAGTCATCTGAGCCTTTATATACTTCAGAAAATTCATCCTAATGCAAAACTATTATTTTAGGAAATGTCTTCTTTTACAGGAATAGTATTTTAAATTTGCCCCTCATTTTGGGCTTTTATCCCTCCAGTATGTTTGACTTTCTTCAGAATTTGGATGTTAAGAGGTTGAGAGGTATGCCTTCAAAGCATGGGTTTTCCACTGGAAACAAAAAAAGCAGTAATAAAAATGAAATTATAAAATTAAAGTAATAAATAATAACATCAACAATAAGTACTCCAGAAAAGCATATTCATTCTGCTATGTGAGTTGTGACACTCCAATATTGCAAAGATGTCAAGTGCAGCAGTGCAAACATATCAATAATTGCATCTGTACATATCAGGTCTTATTGCTTTGATAAGTATTTTTTTACCATATATTGCATTGCTGTCATTTAAGAAGTACTGAATGAAACTATTGTTGATGTCATTTTACATTGAAAGACTTATGAGTCCCTTTCTTGTCTCCTTTTTTGTTTCC
>NC_056735.1:986939353-986949353 GCF_019279795.1 Protopterus annectens | reverse complement strand
TATATATATATATATATATATATATATATATATATATATATATATGGTTTACTATTGTTTATTCGAACGGAAAAACATTTTCTGTTCAAATAAACGAATGGTAATACAGAAAGTTAAAAAAAAATGACTTTCACAATGTCGAACCAAATGCTCGACACATTTGACTCGACATTGTTGTCGAAACCACCACGTGAAAGCTGTAAAAGAGCTTATGTAAATCAAACTCCTATACAGCTATCACATTTTTGCAGGGGGGCAAGCCCACCTACCCCTACTTATATATTCTAACTCTGAGATGTGCGATGAATTTCCACTCTCCACTGTACAGCGATCTCTGTGCAGATAGTCGATTTACACTTATGCGAATGCAGTTGTGTATTTGCATAAGTGGAGTCGACTATCTGGTGCAAAACTGTTTGTGTGTTCGACATTCTGTTTTTCGGCACATTACAGCTGATAGAATGTTGTTCACACAAACAATAGTAAACCTATGTATGTATATATGCATGTATATAAAACAACATTGTTTGCTGTACAGATAACTATAGTCTAGTAAATTAATGGCATTTCTAACTGTATTTATTTTAATAATTTATCTCAGTACTATTTGAAAAACAGGCAGGAGAGCTGGTCTGAAGATTTTTTTCAGCCATGACCCAAGCACCAGTGTGCAGAACAAGCTAAAAGTATAATATAGCAGACAGCATACGTGTAAATTATATGATCAAAACAAAACAGTAAAAGATGCAATAAGAGTGTACAATATGTAACCAAATAAAAGTACAATAAGATGCAATGAGCATTTATAGTATGTCAGTAGCAAATCACCATTTCTAATAACTTCCACTGCTTAGCCCTAACTAGTGTCATATTGGAAAACTATGCAGTCAGTGTTTTACAAAGCATTACTCTGAACAAGTGATAGACATGTAAAAGGGGAGACAGCATATTGTGCAGGTAAATTACCCATTTTTTTTTTCAACTTCTGCTATCAGAGCTCTTAATGAGATGTTCATTGAGTGTGAATTTGATTGCATCTAATGTTTCTTTGTTTCTTATCTCTGGGGGAAGGTTGCTCTGCAGTTCTGGTCTGGAAAAGGCTCTTTCACCTACAACTGTTTTTATGATTATATAATTTATCGGAAATGTGTTTGAGGTAGCCCTGATACATTACTTGTAGAGATTATTTTAATTGCTCTTTCTATTGATATGTATACATTTATTTATTTATTTATTTATTTATCCTTTGTTGACTGGCTTAGTCCCATTAGGCTTATGGCTTCTTTTTAGGGGAGACCCACAGTAGCATTTCTACTGCTAAAGAAAATTTGTTCAGAACATAAAAAACGTCTCCTTCACTTCTCGATAAGTACTGTGGGGTCTTTTACATCTACCTGAGCTACCACCAGCTTAAGCAGATGAGACCTTGGCTTAACATTGTATCTGAAGCACAGCTCCCTCAGGAGTGCAAAACCTCCAATTGCTACATTGCAGTGTCAACAATCCAATCACCGTCTAGTCTTCCAACTTTAAAGGCATGTGTGCTAGCTTTTGCACTAGTGACACTGACACCAGTCATTTTCTTTTGACACACATATGCACTTAGATTTTTCTTTTGCACTTTAAGTTCAAACTGTCCTTCATATCATGTCTTATTCCACTAATATATTGGTTGTTCATTCTAATTACTACCAGAAACTTCCTAAGTCTCTTTCAGTGTGTATTACAGGCTAGTGATAGAGAGAAGTAAAATTCATATGAATAATTCCACATTAAAGAGTTCTGTAACAAACTAAAAGGTTGCTACTGGCAAACAGCTTTATATTTCAGTGTTTCATGTACAAATTCCTGAATAAATTGCCTATGTTACATTCAAATAAATGGTAAGCTGGTAATATTATAATAGGGAATGGATGACAAACCAAAAATAGGTTCATAGTTATCAGGCATCTCATCCAATGAAGGACACACTCAGGACTGCAGCACCCTCACCCCAACTAAAAGTACAACTCAGTATCAGGAATTCATCTATATTGTGTGGGAATAGAACCCACAGCCTTCTACATCAAAAGCAAGCATGTTTCCTGTTGCGCTACTAACAATACTTTCATTTTTTGTAGGACAGACAGTGATAAGCATAAATTTCCTGAGACTCCATTAGAAGAATATTTTTTTTTTCTTACATTTATTTCATTGAATTCCACTTCTTAACGCTTATAGTTATGCTATACAGCTAATCTACTACATTTTGCACTGTTATAAAGCTTTTTTACTGTTTCACTGCATTTTGGTACTGTTTTATACTGTTTTAACTGTATTTTCATTGCTAGATAGTGTTTCATTATTGTAATTGCATTTTTATTGAATTACTTAACTGTAAACTGCTTTTTTGTTTGTGAGTAATCTAGCTGTGCTTTTTTGTGCATTTTTTGTGAGGTTTCTGTGTTCTAGTCAGGTAGTATAGTCTGGATAGAGGCCTGCTGTTATCTGGGCCTGGTTGTTTCACTTGTTGAGTTTCTGTGTTTCTAGCAGCTTCTGCTGGTAGTGTCTTGTCTTCGTTGTTAGTGAGAGTAACAGGGTTGCCTGACCTTCTCTAGCATGAGTGATTGGTAGAAAGAGCAAGAGCTAGCAGGATTGGGTAATAATTTGAGCTTCTAGAGTCTTCCATCTTTTTTGGTATTTATACCCTGCGTTTGCAGGGTGTTGCGCTTGTTTGCACATTGTACACTGCTGCTGCACCGTTTTAACCCATTGCGAGGTATCTCATGTGCATTTTGTCCCTTACCTGTACTCCTGTATAACTGATGCCCTCCCTTGCAACTACTGTGATTTTATCCAACCCTACTCACACCTATAGGTACTATATTCTGATAATATCCACGCTACCATCCTTTACCTCTCTTCCACAGATTCTGACAACCATGGACAAACAATTTTCCGTGGTTTCTCCTGCTAGTCTTGTTGATATGGGCATCCTGAGACAATGTAGCAACTGCCTCATGTACACAGACAACCCTCTTCTTCTACCACCTAGGAACAGAATATGTGACAGATGCAATTACATTAAGAACCTAGAATCCTTGCTTTCTCAATCACATGCTAGTACATCTGGCACTAAGAAGGTTGTCTGCACAAACACCACAAACACCACACCTTTAACACCACCCTCACCTGTACAGTACATTCCTATATATGTGGAGGTTCTCAACAAAAACGTACCTAAGCAAAAGAGACCTTTGAGGCAAAAGCAAACTCACACATCACAACCCACCACACCATGCACCACACATAGTACAAGTGCCAGTGTCTCATAGCCTCTAAGGCCCAGCCACAAACCCAACAAACTAGTCATAGGAGACTCTATCATGAGAAACATAGATGTGCCCCTCACCAGGCTAGACAAGGGAAAAGTCACAGTAAGTTGCTTGTCAAGTGCTAGAATCCACCATATCACTCATGCATTCAGATCTCTCAACAACAGGTACTGTTATGACTCTGTCATAGTCCATGTTGGTGTGAATGACTTGAAGCATACCTGTCTGGACTATTGAAGAGAGACATGATTGAACCTGCTGAATATGTATGTGTCCCAGACAGGTATGTCCCTAACCTTAAGCAGCATCCTGCCATCACCCAGAATGATGCCTCAGTACAAAGAGAAAATGATAGGCTTTAACAATTGGCTTAGTTTCTTTTGTCATTCCAAGGGGATCCAGTCCCTGACAGCCTAGGAGGACATGATTGATAGACCATGATGCTTTGCCAGAGATGGCCTTCATCTGTACCCTCTGGGCTTCAGGCTTCTGGCAAAGGGTCTTTCCTCACATAGTGCCATTTTTAGGCAAAGACATGAGGGCAAAATTACCAACATGAAAAATTCTTCTAAATGAAATTTAAAGGTCATGCTGTTAAACACTAGGACTCTTAACATGAAACTGCACTCATTGCAAGCATTCCTCACCTTGGAAGATGCTAACATTTGTGCAGTCACTGAAACCTGGTTTAAAGCTGCGGAGAGCACCCCAGCCTTACCAGGTTACTTGCCCTACCATACTTTCAGACCCTAAACAGGGCTACAAATCCAAAGGAGGTGGAGTTTCAATATTTATCAAAGACATACACACTTCCAGGTTGGTCTAACAGTATGACACACAGGAGACACTCCAGGTGCAGTTAATTATTGACAAAACACCTCTTCATATCATAGCTAGCTACAGACCCCCGACCATGACTCAAGAGCCCCACTATACCTATCTGGACTTACTTGAATCCATCAAGATTCAACCTTCTACCCTGATCCTGGGTGACTTTAACTACCCAACCATAGAGTGGAGGACCTATTCTAGCTCAAACATGAATGCCCAGAGATCCCTCATCTTTGTCAATACCAATGCATTGGATCAGCTGGTTGACACACCCACAAGAGGTGAAAATATCCTGGACCTGGTACTACCCCTACAGTGTCATCCTCCTTGGTAAGATTCTACCATAAAGCAATCACTTTCGAAGTCACCATCTCCCCTGACCACTGACCCTTGCCAGGGTCATACAAAAAACTTTTCAAAAACTGACTACAACCTCCTGAGAGCAGGTATAAGCTGCTACACAGCCACCATCCCTTCAGTTGAATCAAGCACTAATGTCCAAGCCTACACCAAAAACTATATGAACACCTATATGACTGCATGGACTCAGCAATACCTGACAGGACCAAATCATCTTTCTCAAGGAAGAGTAAATCTGTCTCTAAACAGACTCTATCATAAAATGAAAGAAAATTGCTGTCCAGGACCAAGAAGAAGCAGGTACCAAGTTGGAAGCAATCTCTCCTTTGTCTGATCAGGCAAATAAAGTCACTGGTAAAATCCTCTAAGGCTAACTTTGAGTCCAAATTAGCCACATCCACTAAGGACAATCACAAGACCTTCTTCACATATGTCTGCAATCTCAAAGGTAACTGCCAAATCTGTTCTGAATTTGTGGTCAAGAATGCCACATATACAAATGCCATAGATATGGCCAGCCTGCTGGTGGACAGGTTCAGTGAAAACTTCACCCTCTGCCCCCCCCCCCCATCAGTAAACCAGGACATACCCAGCACCTAGCCTCTCCCCTCATCATCAGAGAGCAGGTTGTTAATTCCTTCTCAAAGGCAAGAAATACAGCCTCCATAGGAAGTAACAACATCCCTGTGTGTGTCCTACATGAACTCAGGCAAGAGCTCTCGACTCCACTAAGCACCCTATTTTACCAAAGACTATGCACCAGCTTCATCCCAACAGAGTGGAGGACAGCCACTGTCATCCCTCGACACAAAGGTGGAGTGTCCACCAACCCAGGCAATTATAGGCCCATCAGCCAAACTAGCTTGATCTGCAAGGCCATGGAGTGACCTTATAAACAAGGATATTGGTTCGCTCAAAATGCTTCATCCCACACAGTTTGGTTTTTGTCAAAGGGAGATCATGCCTGTTAAAACTTGGTCACCTTCTTCAAAACAGTCACCAAAGCCATGGATGAGGGCAAGGCAGTACATACCAACTATCTGAACCTAGCCAAAGCCTTCGATACTATTCCACACTCAGGCATAATAGATAAACTCTCCCAGCTAGGGATCAATCCATATGTTACCAGATGGGTAGCTAACTGGCTCAATGGTAGAACCCACTCAGTCAAAATAGGGGAAACCACCTCTAGTAGTAGACCCATAACAAGCAGCATGCCCCAAGAATCGGTCTTGGGGCCTCTACTGTTTGGGATATACTTTTCTGAGGTGCAAGCCAAAACCAGTGGTCTGTGGCTGACCAAGTTTGCAGATGACTGAAAGCTGGACACTGTCATAAATACCCCCTAGCGATGTGAACATCCTCCAAGAGGGCCTTAACCAAACTAATGACTGGTGCCAGCAGCATGGCCTCAAACTAAATGCCAAGAAATGCATTATTATCCCCATTGTTGAAAACGGTGTCCTCACTAATTATCAAATTAATAACAATGTACTAAGCACGCAATCAATAGTGAGGGACTTGGGCATCCAGGTTGATAGCAACCTGACATTTGACCACCATGTTGCCTCCGTCATATGGAAGGCTTTCTACATGGTCCACCTCATAAGTAAGGGTACTTCATCCAGGAAAAAGGAGGTCATAACATCTCTGTACTCCTCCCTTATCAGACCCATTATCAAGTACAATGTCCCCTTTGGCATGTACCTTGTAAGCACATTCAGCAGTTGGAAAGACCACAGAGATTCCTGACCAGGAAAATTCAGGGTCTCAAACACCTATCCTATACAGATAGGCTAAAAGCCCTGTCCCTCTACTCTCTATCATACAGACTGCTCAGAGGTGTCTTGTGTCTGGCATACAAGGCTGCCTCAGACTCAGCCTTGATGGAGTTGTTGCATATCCATAAACTCCACTTGTGCAATTCACACACAAGGTCTCAACCTGGTCTGTGACATTAATAGAACTTATTGGCAGGATAGATTTGTGTCCCAATGACTCCCCCATCTGTGGAATAGACTTCCTCTCCATGTCAAGCAGAGTACCTCACTAGCTGTCTTTAAGAGGAACCTGGATGACTGGATGGGGAACAAAAAATGTAGCCCTGGGATCCCACCTATGTTCCTGCTGGACAGTGAAAACAGATGCTGACTTTGTGGGAACATGGCTGAAATTCTTGGCTAGGCTTATAAAGGCCTCCAGGCCAATAGACTAGTATCAAGCTGTGAACTTATGAACCTATAACCATTTGCTAAACAAACCAGTTGGACAGTGAAAACAGACTTAGCATGAGCAGCAACAAACTTCTCTTCCCTTGAAGCCTGCAATTCCTTGAAAATGCAATGAAGCTTACAAAACCTTAAAAATGCATTGAAGTTTGCAATTCCTTGAAAATGCTCTGAAACTCATGTTTTTTTGAGTTGCCTGGTGGTTAGCGTACAGGATTCAGGCACTTGTCTCCTGTAACCAAAGTGCTGAGTTTGATCCTGAGCAAATTAACCAACCTGACATCCTTAACTAGGATATTTTACACACACATGCTACCAATGGAACTTTTGTTCTATTTGTCTTGTACAGGAGGAATGTTTTCTGTTTAAAATTCCATGTGGAAACAAAGCAGCAGGAATGTCTTCATGTGTGGGAATGGAGAAGGATTTGTGTATGTGTTGACACACTTAGGGATGTAAATATGTGTTGCATGCAGAGACACAGAGGGAATTCTTAAAGAAGAACACCCTTAAAGACATGTCATTTTTTTAGTTAAAAATTAAATGTTGTGGAGATATGGCCAAGATGGTTAACTCAGACCAGCAAATGGTGAAAGCTCTGTGACTTAAAACTTTTCTCTAACAGAAAATATAATAAAAAAATTAAAGTATGGAGGTACTTGTTAGCTAATCTTATTCATTACTAATCAAAGAAAATATTTATAGCTTCAAGTTCTTCAAAAGTTTTACTTTTTCTGTCAGAATTTTAACTACTTGGTTAAGAGAGAAGAGACTTCAACATGAATCACTCAAGAAATGGTACTCAGGATTCCTGTGTTAAGAAAAGACATATAGTCACTAATATCTAGTATGTGGAATGTGTTACTTAAAATAGACAAACTGGATACCAAACTAGAAAGTTTCAAAGAAATGATCAGAAAGAAGACGGATCATTAAGAAATTCTAATAAAACAACAAAGGGCACAAATCAGCAGTGTGGAAGAAGCTTTAAATTATCATGAAAGGAGAATAACTGAAAGTGAGTCCCAGACTGAATTTCTGTTCAAACAAAATTAATGGCTCATAGAAAAAGCTGGTGATTTAAAAAATAGATTGAGATGAAATAACATTAGAACTGATGGTATAAAATTAAATCTTCCTAAAACTTGGAAATGAAAGGCACAAAGATCCGTGAGAGAACATTCAAAGAAGGAAAACTCACCATCACATTCAATTATACTTAAGTTTTGTCTAGCTTATAAAAGATTAAGTATTAAAAACAGCATGGCCCAGCCCACCTATTAAAATAGGTGAACATGTAGTTAGATTTGACAATAGTTATTCCAGTAATGTAATGAGTAAAATAAAATTCTGCTTACCACTGATCAAAGAACTTTAAAATAATAATATTAAAGCCACGTTGGTGTTTCCCACAATGATCAAATTATTTCTTTCTCAGGAGACCAAAATATTTAACACACTGATGAAGGCATCCACTTTTGCGAACAGCAGTAAAATCCTTAATAATATTACTGAAGAAATGGAGTGGAACAGTATATACCTCAAGAGACAGAGTGAGCTGAATTCCTGAAAAACTGCTTCTAAAATTAAAAAGCTTAAACAAATTCTCTGATAATAAGACAAGACAAGATAAAAAAGTAATTCAGAGTTGTTGTTAGAACTATAAAATATGTGTGTATCCCTTAGCATGATAAATATATATGTGCATTTATTTCCCTTGTGTATTGTAGTTTAGTATGATACGATTACCTGTCACCTGTACCTCTGAGATGTCATTATCTCTTCAGGTCCTACTCTGTTCTACTTATTTTTTTAGAGACTTAGTTATAATAATGTTGAATGAGCAAATAAAGTAGGAATATTTAATGGATAATTCATACTACTATTACATAAATACGAGAATACAGTATTTTTTGAATTATTTAATATTTGCAATTAATAGAAGAGGATTAAACTTTTATGTAGCAAAAGGAAATAGTTTTAAATGGCAACATATGTAACTAAATAATAATCTCATTATTTTTGACATATATATTATATTGATTATTTGTAAGTTATGGTTATTTTTGGCTAGTTATTAGATACATTTTAAGTATTGGTAGGTAGAGAGATAGTATAGTAGTTTGTCTTTTCAATAGGCAAACTAGAAACGTTGATATCCATGGTAGGTTGTGTTTTATTAGCAATACATACAGTTATAGTTAAAGACTTTTTATTACTAGTTTTCGGTAGTTTAGTTTGTAGAGAGGAAGAATTCAAAAACATGTGTAATGTTAAGACACTGTTGGAGAAATGCATTAGAGTCTTATATATAATTAATTTAATAAGGTGAATAAATGTGTTGTATTATCTTTTAAAAGGAATATTTTTAAATGCATAGTATGAACAGTTTCAATCTATTATCTAGAAATGTAAATGGATTAAATAATGGCATCAAAAGCAAATCATTAATGAGCTATCTCAAATTAAATAGAGGAGACATATTATTGCAAGAGACTCACTTGATAGATAAAAATATGCAGTATTTAAATAACTTAGGTTACGAAATGTTATCATCTGCTTCTTTTAACAAAAAGAGGAGAGGAATTGCTATACTTTGGAGAAAACTCTTTACACTAGTTAATTTTTCTGGATCCCTGGAATAGTTGTAAGAGTGGCTAAATATAATTTAAACATACTACAAAGTCATTGGAAAGGGAGTTTAATTTTAGCAAGGAATTTTAACTGCATATTTAGTATAGAAGATACAAGTTATGAGAAGAAAGCTAAAATACTGGCATCAACTTAAGCACTAAACAGACGGATTAGTAATAATAATTTAGTTGATTTACTAGTAAAAGCAGAGGATAAGTCATTGTTTTTCACTCATTATCTTATGCACATGGGACACAAACTAAAACTGATAGGATTGATGCCCCTATAGATTTACTTAATAAAGTGAATACTTTTAAAACTAGTCCTTAGTCTTTATCTGATCATAATGCTTTAAGTATTAATATATTAATAGATAAGTAAATTTCAGATTTTTTAAAAAATCCCAGTATATATCTTCTTCTTCTCCTTTCAGCTTTTGGGGGGTCACCACAGCGGATCATGATGAAAATAAAAGATTTTAAGAGTTATCTTAAGGAACAAATCAATACTTTTTTTTTATCTTTCAGTGATAATGATCAGGTAAGAAAGTCGTGCTATGGGGCTCCTTAAAATGTATATTAAAGGTAGAATGGAAAGATGGGCTATTAATAACATAAAAGAGTAGGATAAAGA